>NC_069500.1:497788022-497963022 GCF_027579735.1 Bombina bombina
AACCCCTAATCTGCCCCCCACAACGTCGCCGCCAGCTACCTACACTTATTAACCCCTAATCTGCCGAGCGGACCGCACCGCTACTATAATAAAGTTATTAACCCCTAATCCGCCTCACTAACCCTATCATAAATAGTATTAACCCCTAATCTGCCCTCCCTAACATCGCCGACACCTAACTTCAATTATTAACCCCTAATCTGCCGACCGGAGCTCACCGCTATTCTAATAAATGTATTAACCCCTAAAGCTAAGTCTAACCCTAACACTAACACCCCCCTAACTTAAATATAATTTACATCTAACGAAATAAATTAACTCTTATTAAATAACTTATTCCTTTTTAAAGCTAAATACTTACCTGTAAAATAAATGCTAATATAGCTACAATATAAATTATAATTATATTATAGCTATTTTAGGATTAATATTTATTTTACAGGCAACTTTGTAATTATTTTAACCAGGTACAATAGCTATTAAATAGTTAATAACTATTTAATAGTTACCTAGTTAAAATAATTACAAAATTACCTGTAAAATAAATCCTAACCTAAGTTACAATTAAACCTAACACTACACTATCAATAAATTAATTAAATAAACTACCTACAATTACCTACAATTAACCTAACACTACACTATCAATAAATTAATTAAACACAATTGCTACAAATAAATACAATTAAATAAACTAGCTAAAGTACAAAAAATAAAAAAGAACTAAGTTACAAAAAATAAAAAAATATTTACAAACATAAGAAAAATATTACAACAATTTTAAACTAATTACACCTACTCTAAGCCCCCTAATAAAATAACAAAGCCCCCCAAAATAAAAAATTCCCTACCCTATTCTAAATTAAAAAAGTTACAAGCTCTTTTACCTTACCAGCCCTGAACAGGGCCCTTTGCGGGGCATGCCCCAAGAATTTCAGCTCTTTTGCCTGTAAAAAAAAACATACCATACCCCCCCCCCCCCAACATTACAACCCACCACCCACATACCCCTAATCTAACCCAAACCCCCCTTAAAGAAACCTAACACTAAGCCCCTGAAGATCTTCCTACCTTGTCTTCACCATCCAGGTATCACCAATCCGTCCTGGCTCCAACATCTTCATCCAACCCAAGCGGGGGTTGGCGATCCATCATCCGGTGGCTGAAGAGGTCCAGAAGAGGCTCCAAAGTCTTCCTCCTATCCGGCAAGAAGAGGACATCCGGACCGGCAAACATCTTCTCCAAGCGGCATCTTCGATCTTCTTCCATCCGGTGCGGAGCGGGTCCATCTTGAAGCAGGCGACGCGGATCCATCCTCTTCTTCCGTTGTCTCCCGACGAATGACGGTTCCTTTAAGGGACGTCATCCAAGATGGCGTCCCTCGAATTCCGATTGGCTGTTAGGATTCTATCAGCCAATCGGAATTAAGGTAGGAATTTTCTGATTGGCTGATGGAATCAGCCAATCAGAATCAAGTTCAATCCGATTGGCTGATCCAATCAGCCAATCAGATTGAGCTCGCATTCTATTGGCTGTTCCGATCAGCCAATAGAATGCGAGCTCAATCTGATTGGCTGATTGGATCAGCCAATCGGATTGAACTTGATTCTGATTGGCTGATTCCATCAGCCAATCC
This sequence comes from Bombina bombina, assembly GCF_027579735.1. NCBI lineage: Eukaryota > Metazoa > Chordata > Amphibia > Anura > Bombinatoridae > Bombina > Bombina bombina. The sequence goes on from NC_069500.1 coordinate 497,789,659, forward strand.
GAAAATTCCTACCTTAATTCCGATTGGCTGATAGAATCCTATCAGCCAATCGGAATTCGAGGGACGCCATCTTGGATGACGTCCCTTAAAGGAACCGTCATTCGTCAGGAGACAACGGAAGAAGAGGATGGATCCGCGTCGCCTGCTTCAAGATGGACCCGCTCCGCACCGGATGGAAGAAGATCGAAGATGCCGCTTGGAGAAGATGTTTGCCGGTCCGGATGTCCTCTTCTTGCCGGATAGGAGGAAGACTTTGGAGCCTCTTCTGGACCTCTTCAGCCACCGGATGATGGATCGCCAACCCCCGCTTGGGTTGGATGAAGATGTTGGAGCCAGGACGGATCGGTGATACCTGGATGGTGAAGACATGGTAGGAAGATCTTCAGGGGCTTAGTGTTAGGTTTCTTTAAGGGGGGTTTGGGTTAGATTAGGGGTATGTGGGTGGTGGGTTGTAATGTTGGGGGGGGTATGGTATGTTTTTTTTTACAGGCAAAAGAGCTGAAAATCTTGGGGCATGCCCCGCAAAGGGCCCTGTTCAGGGCTGGTAAGGGTAAAAGAGCTTGTAACTTTTTTAATTTAGAATAGGGTAGGGAATTTTTTATTTTGGGGGGCTTTGTTATTTTATTAGGGGGCTTAGAGTAGGTGTAATTAGTTTAAAATTGTTGTAATATTTTTCTTATGTTTGTAAATATTTTTTTATTTTTTGTAACTTAGTTCTTTTTTATTTTTTGTACTTTAGCTAGTTTTATTTAATTGTATTTATTTGTAGCAATTGTGTTTAATTAATTTATTGATAGTGTAGTGTTAGGTTAATTGTAGGTAATTGTAGGTAGTTTATTTAATTAATTTATTGATAGGGTAGTGTTAGGTTTAATTATATCTTAGGTTAGGATTTATTTTACAGGTAAATTTGTTATTATTTTAACTAGGTAACTATTAAATGGTTCTTAACTATTTAATAGCTATTGTACCTGGTTAAAATAATTACAAAGTTGCCTGTAAAATAAATATTAATCCTAAAATAGCTATAATATAATTATAATTTATATTGTAGCTATATTAGCATTTATTTTATAGGTAAGTATTTAGCTTTAAATAGGAATCATTTATTTAATAAGAGTTAATTTATTTTGTTAGATGTAAATTATATTTAAGTTAGGGGGGTGTTAGTGTTAGGGTTAGACTTAGCTTTAGGGGTTAATCCATTTATTATAGTAGCGATGAGCTCCGGTCGGCAGATTAGGGGTTAATAATTGAAGGTAGGTGTCGGCGATGTTAGGGAGGGCAGATTAGGGGTTAATACTATTTATGATAGGGTTAGTGAGGCGGGTTAGGGGTTAATAACTTTATTATAGTAGCGGTGCGGTCCGCTCGGCAGATTAGGGGGTTAATAAGTGTAGGCAGGTGTCGGCGACGTTGAGGGGGGCAGATTAGGGGTTAATAAATATAATATAGGGGTCGGCGGTGTTAGGGGCAGCAGATTAGGGGTACATAGGGATAACGTAGGTGGCGGCGCTTTGCGGTCGGAAGATTAGGGGTTTAATTATTTTAAGTAGCTGGCGGCGATGTTGTGGGGGGCAGGTTAGGGGTTAATAAATGTAATATAGGGGTCGGCGGGGTTAGGGGCAGCAGATTAGGGGTACATAAGTATAACGTAGGTGGCGGTCAGCAGATTAGGGGTTAAAAAATTTTAATCGAGTGGCGGCGATGTGGGGGGAGCTCGGTTTAGGGGTACATAGGTAGTTTATGGGTGTTAGTGTACTTTAGGGTACAGTAGTTAAGAGCTTTATGAACCGGCGTTAGCCCAGAAAGCTCTTAACTCCTGCTATTTTCAGGCGGCTGGAGTTTTGTCGTTAGAGCTCTACCGCTCACTTCAGAAACGACTCTAAATACCGGCGTTAGGAAGATCCCATTGAAAAGATAGGATACGCAAATGGCGTAGGGGGATCTGCGGTATGGAAAAGTCGCGGCTGAAAAGAGAGCGTTAGACCCTTTAATCACTGACTCCAAATACCGGCGGTAGCCTAAAACCAGCGTTAGGAGCTTCTTTGTGTTTAATCACTTTGTAGAGGTTAAACACATATTTATATGCAAGAAGCAGCTCAATAATAAAATGCCCCTTTAAGTACTGAATTGCAAAAGGCCCTCTATTCAAAATACACATTTTGAAAGCATTTACTTTACTAATTGTTGGCAATAAGGGTTAGCTGTAAATTAGTTTTCCACTGTATAGTATGTACTCGATTAAGGCAATCTGCAGTATTTTAAATTAAACCTAAGTTACAGAATTTGCCTAACCCTGTCCGGAGCCAGGGGAACTAAATGCTTGTAGACTAATTACCAACTTGGCGCTACAAAGGGTGGGAGGGTGGGAGAAGATCTGCGATGACCAGTAACAGAAAGAGGACCTAAAACTCCCAGAAGCCCCTTTTTAACTGTGAGTAAAGACCCCTCCCTTAGATCTGCAACAATGTTGCACATCTAACTCTCAGCCCACAATCACTCCTCCTCCCTTAACCCTTAAGACGCTACTGGCTAATCTAGAGCCCTGCACTTTCATTCCAGCAGATAAAATTAATGATTGGGAACAAACTAAAACGGGGAAAACTTTTCAGTACAATGTCCCTTTAATAATTATACTATAACATAGAAAACAAAATTGATTATCATGTGACTGAATGCAAATGAAACTAAACTGAATACACATCCTGGATTTTAATGTAATTTTCTTACTGAATTTGGACAAAACAAAAGTTCCAGCACAGGAGAGAATATTACACATAAAACCTCCTATTCAACGTAACAACTTTGTATAGAGGTGCAGCTTCACATTGATCCATTATACAAATGTAAATACAACTAATGGATGAATGTACAATGGTATTCACATTAAGGACCAGATTATGAGTAGAGCGGTATTAAAGGGACATGACACCCACACTTTTTCTTTCATGATTTAGAAAGAGAATGCAATTTTAAACATCTTTCTACTTATATTATCTCATTTGTTTTATTCTCTTGATATTCTTTGCTGAAAAGCATATCTAGATATGCTCAGGAGCTGCTGATTGGTTGCTGCACATAGAAGCCACGTGTGATTGGCTCACCATGTGCATTGCTTTTTCTTCAACTAAAAAAAAAAATGCAAAATAAATAATAGAAGTAAATTGTAATGTTGTTTAAATTTCTATTCTCTATCTGAATCATGAAAGAAAGAGTTTGGGTTTAGTGGCCCTTTAATTGTGTGTGTGAGTATACATAAGTCTTTATGTGTTTATAGGTTATATGTCTGTAAATACATATATACACATATAACATAAATATATCTTTATGAATAACAAGATTATATATAGATAGGGATATGAGGGAGGAGATAATACCACAATATAATTAGTTTAAAGTGCAACCCTTTAACATAATATGCACACTATACATAATTACCATATTAGCCTCTCTACCCTGGGAGTTAGTATCCTCCTGTATTTGCTCCAATTTCTTTTGTATATATGTTTGTTTTGTTTTCATACTGTTTTCTTATTTGTATGTCACATATATCACTTTTATCCTTGTAAATGATATCCAATTCTGACACCTGCAAGTTGCAGCAAATAAACATGAGAGGAACTTTGTTCTCTCTAAAACTTTTTGTGTGCAAATTTCCCTTTCTTTAAAGTGACAGTAATGTATGTCATTTAGTCCTTCTTTACTCATAGTGTGCACATAAATATATCTGTACACATGTATAAACAATATATATGCTTATACATCTTAAGACTTACATAAGTATGTATCCCTATGTTTTTCTAACACCTGAGACCTCATATCTTTTTGTGTAATATTTTTTTAAAATAATTTGTGTAACTGTACTTTGTAATGTATTTTTTATGTGTTTTGGGACACGTTTTTGTTGTGTGAAACAGTTAACCAGAGCTCCGAGGTCATGGTATTCCAATGCCACGTTAATTCAAGTGATCCAACTGTTAATAAAAAATGCAAACATCCAACGCCCCCAAACAACCGCAATAAACCCAATATCACACTCGTAATCTGGCCCAGAATCCACTGAATCCAACAAATCTCTTGGACTACATAGCTCACAAGAACAAACATATAGATGATATTTTAGACCAGGGATGGCCACTTGGCAGCCGTTCAGCTACATGTGGCCCTAGGCACTTGTTTTTATGGCCCCAAGGAAAAAGCCAAACTAAACATGTGTGCTATAGTGTTTGTGACTAAATGTGTGCCTTGGGGTGACCACAACTCAAAAATGCCCTCTGGAGGGAAGAAAAAGCAGACAGAGTGTAGCCTTTGTTGGTGTTGTTTGTTTCATCAAAAGAAATCAAAACAAATTATTTTAATATAATAACCACATTGTTTTAGATAAAAAAAAAAGAAAGAAAAAAACATGAAATGATTAATTATGAAAAGGTATAATTTTCCTCCTCCCCCATGATTGCAACTCAGATGTGTGATATACACCTTATATGTATCTTTACCTTTCCATCATTGGCCAAAGTCAAATCTGTATAGCAAATTCCATTTTATTCCAAGTAATCAACCTACACGTAAAATCGATTTTCTAAAATACCTACAGAATCATAAAAAAATGACCAAAAATATTCTTCTCATACGTACCGAAGCATCCTCCCTGACTCATATGAGAAGTCACATATGAGTATTTATTACCAGTCTAGACCCATTTGTATTTTTAAATGTATGTGTGTGTTCAATTTTAAAAGTATCCTAATAAAGGTTAAGGGGCCTATTTATCAAGCTCCGTATGGATTGACACCCCCTGCTGGCGGCCGATTGGCCTCGAATCACAAGAACTGCTGGTGCAATGATAAATGCAGAGAGCGTATGCTGTCGGCATTTATCGATGTGCAGCGGATCGGATCAGGTCCACTCGCATCATGATAAATAGGCCCCTAAATGTTGAACTATGTTTTTTCACCTCAATCAGCCGCCAAGGAATGTGAGTGCGATCCAAGTGAACACTGTTATCAGTTTTGTACTGATCAAGTGTGGTTAACTTTTCCCCTGTAGCTTTGAAACATTTACATTTGTTTTAACAAAAACAAATGTAAATGTTTAACTAAAATTCACTATTCACCGAATTGTGCGGCCACCGAATATTCGGGGAAACGAATCTCCCTGAATATTCAAAACGAAAATTTTGTCAGAAACTAAATTTTCTGGGCTGCACATGTCTCCTGTTTAGTGGAGCTCTGCATCTTCACAATGTTGTGCACAATACAGAGCAGGAGCTGCTGCACATTTATGCAGAGTCATCAACAATGTAACTCTTCTACTTTTTATTATGTGAGCTGACCAAAGTACAAGATATATCCGTCAAAAAGTCAGCAACGTCACTGATCTGTGAGAGCGAACCGCTTCTGTCACAGGATGCAACAATATGTGCGTACCAACATGGCAGTACCCTGTATAATTGTCAGGGTGCCAGGAATCAGACTGAGACGAGAAGTGCAAAAATAATCACACCTTTATTAATAGCAAAAAATAATAAAAAGTCCACAAGTCAAATAACAATCCAGGAATCAAAAACCAGAGCTGGTAGTCAGACGAGCCGAGTCAGGAGCCAAAGCGAGTAGTCAGATGAGCCGGAATCAGGAACAAGGAAAACAGCAGAGTCAGGAACAAGTCAGGATCAGGAACCAGGAGGGACGTCAGATAGCCAGGTATTATACAGGAGCTCTGACAAACAGGTCTGAGACAACACAAAGGCAAAGCATACTGAACAGAGGCCCTTTAAATAATAAGTGATGACATCACAATTCTGAGACTGCATCCTGTCTCACATGGATGATGCACACCAGTCTGTCCATAAAAGGAAGTGCAGGAAGTGAGCAGCATCCCCCACAATGCACCATAGTCTGCAAGAGTGGTGAGTAAAATGGCTGCCAGCATCACATGGCAAACAAAACAGGTAAAAATCCTGACAATAATGGTCCAGAGTTTTACCATCTGGCTTCTGTAAAGGGTTAAAAAAGTGAACAGCTTTAATTACAGGTAAAAAAAAACAACACTCCCCAACACACATTATTTAATCCTATGATCAGGATATTCACCACACTTAGTCGTTGAAAATAATTTAATATTGTATATTATTTTCATAAATTAATATATTATGACATTTCCTCGCAGCACTTATATTAACATCACATTTTATTTTAGATCACAATTTATTAATATCACAATTGTTTTCATTTCTTTTAAGTTAGCACGGTAGATTTGTCTCTTATATTGACTTAGACTACACAATAATTTTATTTATGACTAGTTGATAAGCCTGCCCAGAGGGCAGTCTATGGGGGGTAGTTATCAAGCCGTCTACTTTTCTGGCTTCGCCGGCCCAATACGCACCGCCTAAGCTCGCCTCACATCGCCCGCCGCGGACCTGAAAAAATACGCCTAAGTTATCAAATAAAGCTGTCAAAAAGCCGCGGGGCGATGAGCAGCAGAATGTGACAGTTATCACTCATCCGATCTCGCTGCCCTTCGGCTTTTTCCCAGCTTTATTGCTAGCCTGTCACTAAGCACTCACACTAAACTACACTGTTCTATCCCCATACCGGCGCCCCCGGAGCCTCCCGCAACTCAATAAAGTTACTAACCCCTAAACCGCCGCTCCTAGACCCTGCCGCAACTCTTATAAATGTATTAACCCCTAAACCGCCGCTCCTAGACCCTGCCGCAACTCTTATAAATGTATTAACCCCTAAACCGCTGCTCCTAGACACCTGCCGCAACTCTTATAAATGTATTAACCCCTAAACCGCCGCTCACGGACACCGCTGCCACCTACAGTATACCTAGTAACACCCTATCCTGCCAACCCTACACCGTCGCCCTCTATTATAAAGTTATTAACCCCTATCCTGCTGATCCCGCACCTCTCCGCAACTAAATAAATAGTTTAACCAGGAAACCGCCGCTCCCTGAACCCGCCGCAACCTATATTAAACCTATTTAACCCCTATCCTGCCCCCCTACACCGTCGCCACCTATAATAAATTTAATAACCCCTAATCTGCCCCCCCCCTTACACAGTCGCCACCTATAATAAATTTATTAACCCCTAATCTGCCCCCCACTACACCGCCTCCACTGTAATAAAATTATTAACCCCTAAACCTAAGTCCTAACCCTAACCCTAACGCCCCCCCTAACTTAAATATTAATTAAATAAATCTAAATAAATTAACTCTTATTAACTAAATGAATCCTATTTAAAACTAAATACTTACCTTTAAAATAAACCCTAATATAGCTACAATATAAATAATAATTATATTCTAGCTATCTTAGGATTTATTTTTATTTTTACAGGTACCTTTCAATTTATTTTAAACCAGGTACATTAGCTATTAAATAGTTATTAACTATTTAATAGCTTACCTAGCTAAAATAAAGAGAAATGTACCTGTAAATAAATCCTAACCTAAGTTACAATTACACCTAACACTACACTATACTTTAATAAATTATTCCTATTTAAAACTAAATACTTACCTGTAAAATAAATCCTAACATAGCTACAATATAATTAATAATTATATTATAGCTATCTTAGGATTTATATTTATTTTACAGGTAACTTTGTATTTATTTTAGCTAGTTAGAATAGTTATTAAATAGTTATTAACTATTTAATAACTATCTAGCTAAAAGAAATACAAAATTACCTGTAAAATAAATCCTAACTTAAGTTACAATTAAACCTAATACTACACTATCATTAAATTAATTAAATAAACTACCTACAAATAACTACAATTAAATACAAATTACATAAACTAACTAAAGTACAAAAAATAAAAAAAGCTAAGTTACAAAAAATAAAAAAATAAGTTACAAAACATGTTAAAAATATTACAACAATTTTAAGCTACTTACACCTAATCTAAGCCCCCCTAATAAAATAACAAACCCCCCCAAAATAAAAAAATGCCCTACCCTATTCTAAATTAAATAAAGTTCAAAGCTCTTTTACCTTACCAGCCCTTAAAAGGGCCATTTGTGGGGGCAAGCCCCAAAGAAAACAGCTCTTTTGCCTGTAAAAGAAAAATACAAACCCACCCCAACATTAAAACCACCACCCACATACCCCTAATCTAACCCAAACCCCCCTTACAAAACCTAACACTAATCCCCTGAAGATCATCCTACCTTGTCTTCACTCAGCCGAGCAGTGATGGAACCGAAGTGGACATCCGGAGCGGAAGAAGTTAATCCTCCAAGCGGCGCTGAAGAAATCTTCCATCCGATGAAGTCATCATCCAGGCGGCGCTGAAGAAAAGTCTTCGATCCGGCCGATGTCATCTTCAAAGAGGCGCTGAAGAGGTCTTCTATCCGGGCGATGTCATCTTCCAAGCCGGGTCTTGAATCTTCCTTCCGCCGACGCGGAACCTCCTTCTTCACCGACGGACTACGACGAATGAAGGCTCCTTTAAGGGACGTCATCCAAGATGGCGTCCAGCCAATCAGATTGAGCTCGCATTCTATTGGCTGTTCCGATCAGCCAATAGAATGCGAGCTCAATCTGATTGGCTGATTGGATCAGCCAATCGGATTGAACTTGAATCTGATTGGCTGATTCCATCAGCCAATCAGATTTTTCCTACCTTAATTCCGATTGGCTGATAGAATCCTATCAGCCAATCGGAATTGAGGGGACGCCATCTTGGATGACGTCCCTTAAAGGAGCCGTCATTCGTCGTAGTCCGTCGGTGTGAAGAAGGAGGTTCCGCGTCGGCGGAAGGAAGATTCAAGACCCGGCTTGGAAAGATGACTTCGCCCGGATAGAAGACCTCTTCAGCGCCTCTTTGAAGATGACATCGGCCGGATCGAAGACCTTTTCTTCAGCGCCGTCTGGATGATGACTTCATCGGATGGAAGATTTCTTCAGCGCCGCTTGGAGGATTAACTTCTTCCGCTCCGGATGTCCACTTTGGTTCCATCGCTGCTCGCTGAGTGAAGACAAGGTAGGATGATCTTCAGTGGGATTAGTGTTAGGTTTTTGTAAGGGGGGTTTGGGTTAGATTAGGGGTATGTGGGTGGTGGGTTTTAATGTTGGGGAGGGGTTGTATTTTTCTTTTACAGGCAAAAGAGCTGTTTTCTTTGGGGCATGCCCCACAAATGGCCCTTTTAAGGGCTGGTAAGGTAAAAGAGCTTTGAACCTTATTTAATTTAGAATAGGGTAGGGCATTTTTTTTTTATTTTGGGGGGGTTTGTTATTTTATTAGGGGGCTTAGATTAGGTGTAAGTAGCTTAAAATTGTTGTAATATTTTTAACATGTTTGTAACTTATTTTTTTATTTTTTGTAACTTAGCTTTTTTTATTTTTTGTACTTTAATTAGTTTATGTAATTGTATTTAATTGTAGTTATTTGTAGGTAGTTTATTTAATTAATTTAATGATAGTGTAGTATTAGGTTTAATTGTAACTTAAGTTAGGATTTATTTTACAGGTAATTTTGTATTTCTTTTAGCTAGGTAGTTATTAAATAGTTAATAACTATTTAATAACTATTCTAACTAGCTAAAAATAAATACAAAGTTACCTGTAAATAAATATAAATCCTAAAATAGCTATAATATAATTATTAATTATATTGTAGCTATATTAGGGTTTATTTTAAAGGTAAGTATTTAGTTTTAAATAGGATTCATTTAGTTAATAAGAGTTAATTTATTTAGATTTATTTAATTAATATTTAAGTTTAGGGGGGCGTTAGGGTTAGGGTTAGACTTAGGTTTAGGGGTTAATAATTTTTATTACAGTGGCGGCGGCGTAGTGGGGGGGCAGGATAGGGGTTAATAAATTTATTATAGGTGGCGACAGTGTAGGGGGGGCAGATTAGGGGTTATTAAATTTATTATAGGTGGCGGACGGTGTAGGGGGGGCAAGTATAGGGTTACTAGGTATAATGTAGGTTGCGGCGGTGTCCGGGAGCGGCGGGTTTAGGGGTTAATACATTTATTATAGTTGCGGTGGGCTCCGGGAGTGGCGGTTTAGGGGTTTAATATGTATAGAGTAGCTTGCGGTGGGCTCCGGGAGCGGCGGTTTAGGGGGTAATAACTCTTATTTAGTTGCGGCGGTGTAGGGGGCAAATTAGGGGGTGTTTAGACTCGGGGTACATGTTAGGGTGTTAGGTGTAGACAGCTCCCATAGAAATCAATGGGATGTCTGTCAGCAGCGAACTTGTACTTTCGCTATGGTCAGACTCCCATTGATTCCTATGGGATCCGCCGCCTCCAGGGGATTGAAAACCAGGTACGCTGGGCCGTAAAAGTGCCGAGCGTACCTGCTAGTTTTTTGATAACTAGCAAAAGTAGTGAGAATGTGCCGCACTTGTGTGCGGAACATCTGGAGTGACGTAAGAATCGATCTGTGTCGGACTGAGTCCGGCGGATCGATGCTTACGTCACAAAATTCTACTTTTGCCGGTCTCGAGCCTTTGATAACTAAGGGCGTATCAGCCTTGCCACAAATACGCTGCGGAATTCCAGCGTATTTGAGGTTGACGGCTTGATAACTAGGCCCCTATGTGTTAAAAATGTAACCCCCCAAGCTACAAAAAATAAAAAAGTAAAAATACAGAAAAAAAATAAACAAAGATATCCAAAATAATAAAATTAAACCTAAACTAATACCCCTATAAAAAAATCCCCCCCCAAAATAACCCCCCCCCCTAATCTAATACTAAAGTACCAATAGCCCTTAAAAGGGCCTTTTGTAGGGCATTGCCCTAAAGAAATCAGCTCTTTTACATTAAAAATAAACAAAGTCCCCCCTAACAGTAAAACCCCCACCCACCAAACCCCCCAAAATAAAAAAAACCTAACACTAATAAACTTAAAGGGGCATTTGTATGGGCATTGCCCTTAAAAGGGCATTCAGCTCTTTTGCACTGCCATTAAAAGGGGCATTCCGTTCTTTTTTAAATTGCCCAATGAACCCTAATCTAAAATAAAAACAAGCAAACAAATATTAACAAAACACCTAACACGAAAGCCCCAAATAGGTACTCACGGTTTTAGAAGTCTGGCGGAGAAGGTCTTCTGCCAGACGGGGTCCATCATCTTCAGCCACAGTGAAGACAACGCAGAGCGGAGGTCCGGAGTGTATAATAATTGATTTATTATCAGACACCAAGGACTAATTTATGGTAATTCCTGATTTTTCATCATAGCAGTGCCATTAGTACTCCCATTTTTTCTCTTAGGTGAAAAGTTAACCTCTAGTTACAATACTGACATAAAGTGTACTCCAGAACATGGAGCATGCACTAAGGCAAGTATTACACCATTAAAACCCTTTTATAAGTATTTTTTTAATTTTCTTTCATTGTCAGTACATTCTGCAGATATTTATTTAGTTAAAACAAAACTAAAATCCCATATTCGTGACGAATGTGCATTTGTCTGAAAACAAATGCACATCTCTACTAACCAGCACTTGTGAAAGATTAAAATAAGAGAATGGCTGGTAGCCGTGCAGGAACATGGCTGCACACTGAATCAGCTCCGTAACATATCCCTGTTAACCAGCTCCAAACTGATGATAATAGGGGCAAAAATATTCTGAAAACCCTTGAGATTTATTTGATGTTCGACTAGGGACATTACTATTCAAATATTCTGGTGTTAACGAAGGTCCCACACAAGCTGAGTCGGACCTAACACGGACTGTTCGCCGCCCGCTTAACCTCTGATCATCCCCTGCAATGGGGCAACATAACCCGACAATGAAGAGGCATCATCTGCTGATCACCTGAGGACACCGGAACGAGAAACTGGAGACCGGTAAGCTAAAGCGCACAGGATAAACGGACCGCCATTGCAATTCCCACGTGGGGCACAGAGTTTCCATGCGACACACACTCTCTGAGCAACTGCAGACTTTGCAGATCTAACAGCATGTAAGTTGGCTACAACACTGACTTAACGAACATCTGACTGACCCTGCTTATACAGTGACCCGTAACTGGTCAGACCCGGATGGTCGACTGGTGGGAGCTCTCCGTGATACCGATCTTAGCCACGCATACTGCGGCCTTCCCCGCTAACAAAGAACGCTCTGACTAACTAGCGAAGGGCAAATTATAAAGGGGACTCACACATTTACCCCTACACAACTGGGCAGCCGCTATATCCCCTTTTGCCTTACCTTGCTCAACAGGGCTGACTGAGCAAGCAAGCAGGCACGCACACACCTGTCTCTGCAGTGGAGACTTCACGCTACCACAAGTCACATTAGAAGTCACACAGCAAACTCATAACTAAAGTGTTACAAAGTACACTAACACCCATAAATTACCTATTAACCCCTAAACTGAGGCCCTCCCGCATTGCAAACACCTAAATAAAATTAGTAACCCCTAATCTGCCGCTCCCGACATCGCCGTTCACTATAATAAACATATTAACCCCTAAACTGCCGCTCTCCCGCCTCGCAAACACTAGTTAAATATTATTAACCTCTAATCTGATGTCCCTAACATCACCGCCACCTACCTACATTTATTAACCCCTAATCTGCTGCCCGCAACATCGCCGCCACTATACTAAATTTATTAACCCCTAAATCTAAGTCTAACCCTAACACTCCCTAACTTAAATATAATTAAAATAAATCTAAATCAAACCTACTATTAATAACTAAATAATTCCTATTTAAAAATAAATACTTACCTGTAAAATAAACCCTAAAATAGCTACAATATAAACTAATAGTTACATTGTATCTATCTTAGGTTTTATTTTTACAGGCAAGTTTGTATTTATTTTAACTAGGTAGAATAGTTACTAATTAGTTATTAACTATTTAATAACTACCTAGCTAAAATAAATGCGAATTTACCTGTAAAATAAAACCTAACCTAAGTTTCACTAACACCTAACACTACACTACAATTAAATAAATTACCTAAATTAAATACAATTAAATTAAATACAATTACCTAAATTACAAAAAACAAACAAACACTAAATTACACAAAATAAAAAAACAAATTACAAGATATTTAAACTAATTACACCTAATCTAATAGCGCTATCAAAATAAACAAGCCCCCCCCCAAAATAAAAAAAACCCTAGCCTAAACTAAACTACCACTACTAGCCCTTAAAAGGAAGACATCCGGGGACTTCCGGTGGGCGGAGCAACGGACTGGCAGCAAACACAGAGAGCTCTGCACACTAAGCTCTTGAAAATGCCGATATTTGCTGCCAACACGTTCCCCACACGTATTGACCTTGTTGGAGGTAACTGTACACCTCAACCCAACGGATACAGAAGTGTGAAGGGCTACTACATCGCCCTTGCCCCCAGAAAGGAAAAGTGCGCATTGCGCAACGGAGTGCAAGGGGGTGAGCGCCATCTTGGAGTTCTCTCCTACTCTCCCCAGTACACACAGTAGGAGAGCTAACCCCATTGCGAGGACACCGCTGCACGCAACAGGAGACCGGAGGTGGTGAGAAGGCTAAGGTTCTTGGACCGGTGCCTAACACTTTATTTTTCAATAAGGGAGCGGTGGAGACACGGAGGTGAGGGGGGCCAAGGCGGTGATAACATAACTCCCTGGGCATGGAAAGAGCGCAACAGCAACAGCGCTTTGCCATAGACGAGGTATCCCTCTAAGTATCATCTGCAAAGGGTATGTTTTGGACTGTTTTAAACTGCAGATGCTTCAGCTGATACCTGACAAAAAATTGAAAGCTATCTTATAAGGCTTACTAACGCATTGCAACAGCAGACAGTCACTACACTAAAGACCCTCTTCATTTAATTTTCACATGGCCTTTCCCCTCCCCTACCCCCTCCCCCCCCTCTTCATGATACAAAGCAGAGTGACCCACACTATAAAACCTGGGCAAAGGATGTCTATCAACTGACTTCGGTCAAACACACACAGAGACTCACTCTCAATTAAGCCCTTGAATGTTACTAGCACTAGGGAGCAAAGATCTCAGCAAAGCCACCTATACACGGAGTGTAAAAACCCTCCCTATTTAAACTGGGCATTAACATATCTTCAGAGAGAAGGGGAATAGTGTAAAACACTGCATGGTGAAAACTTTGTGCCTTTAACTGTTGGGTGCAGTTCTTGCAACTACTGAGACCTTGTCCTGTACTGCCACCTATGGGACACTAGGAGTTATAACATCTGGCTAACCTTTACTACTCAGTTAAGACACTGATCTATACAAGAGGTGCTGTGCACTAGAAGTCTCACACTTTTAATTATTTGGCACTGCTATTGCGCCCATTGACACTGTCATTCAGGCAACACAAATAGCAGTAACATCCAGTACAGTCACTCATACTTTGCTCAGGCTAGACACTCGGCTAGATTTGGAGTTTTGTCGGTAACGACCCGAAAAAACTAACGCCGGCTTTTTTTCTGGCAGCACGATAAAAATAACTTGGTATTGAGAGTCCACATAAAGGCTGCGTTAGGCTCCAAAAAAGGAGCGTAGAGCATTTTTAACGCAGCTTCAACTCTCGATACCAGAGTTGCTTACGCAAGCGGCCAGCCCTCAAAAACGTGCTCGTGCACGATTCTCCCATAGGAATACAATGGGGCTGTTTGAGCTGAAAAAAAACCTAACACCTGCAAAAAAGCCGCGTTCAGCTCCTAACGCAGCCCCATTGTTTGCTATGCGGAAACACTTCCTACGTCTGCACCTAACACTCTAACATGTACCCCGAGTCCTAAACACCCCTAACCTTACACTTATTAACCCCTAATCTGCCACCCCCCGCTATCGCTGACCCCTACATATTATTATTAACCCCTAATCTGCCGCTCCGTAAACTGCCGCTACTTACATTATCCCTATGTACCCCCTAATCTGCTGCCCTAACATCGCCGACCCCTATATTATATTTATTAACCCCTAATCTGCCCCCCACAACGTCGCCTCCACCTGCCTACACTTATTAACCCCTAATCTGCCGACCGGACCTGAGCGCTACTATAATAAAGTTATTAACCCCTAATCCGCCTCATTAACCCTATAATAAATAGTATTAACCCCTAATCTGCCCCTCCCTAACATCGCCGACACCTAACTTCAATTATTAACCCCTAATCTGCCGACTGGAGCTCACCGCTATTCTAATAAATGTATTAACCCCTAAAGCTAAGTCTAACCTTAACACTAACACCCCCCTAAATTAAATATAATTTACATCTAACGAAATTAATTATCTCTTATTAAATAAATTATTCCTATTTAAGATAAATACTTACCTGTAAAATAAATCCTAATATAGCTACAATATAAATTATAATTATATTATAGCTATTTTAGGATTAATATTTATTTTACAGGCAACTTTGTAATTATTTTAACCAGGGTACAATAGCTATTAAATAGTAAAGAACTATTTAATAGTCACCTAGTTAAAATAATTACAAAATTACCTGTAAAATAAATCCTAACCTAAGTTACAATTAAACCTAACACTATACTATCATTAATTAATTAAATACAATACCTACAATTACCTACAATTAAACCTAACACTACACTATCAATAAATAAATTAAATACAATTCTTACAAATAACTACAATGAAATAAACGAAAATAAATGAAAGTAAAGTACAAAAAATAAAAAAAGAACTAAGTAACAAAAAATAAAAAAATATTTACAAACAATAAGTAAAATATTACAACAATTTTAAACTAATTACACCTACTCTAAGCCCCCTAATAAAATAACAAAGACCCCCCAAAATAAAAAATCGCCCCTACCCTATTCTAAATTACTACAGTTCAAAGCTCTTTTACCTTACCAGCCCTGAACAGGGCCCTTTGCAGGGCATGCCCCCAAGAAGTTCAGCTCTTTTGCCTGTAAAAAAAAAACATACAATACCCCCCCCAACATTACAACCCACCACCCACATACCCCTAATCTAACCCCAAACCCCCCCCCTTAAATAAACCTAACACTAAGCCCTGAAGATCTTCCTACCTTATCTTCACCATACCAGGTTCACCGATCCGTCCTGAAGAGCTCCTCCGATATCCTGATCCAAGCCCCAAGCGGGGGGCTGAAGAGGTCCATGATCTGGCTGAAGTCTTCATCCAAGCGGGAGCTGAAGAGGTCCATGATCCGGATGAAGTCTTCATCCAAGCGGGAGCTGAAGAGGTCCATGATCCGGATGAAGTCTTCTATCAACGGCATCTTCAATCTTCTTTCTTCCGGATCCATCTTGCAGACCTCCGACGCGGAACATCCTCTTCTCCCGACGCCTACTAGCCGAATGACGTCCCTTAAAGGAACGTCATCCAAGATGGCGTCCCCTCGAATTCCGATTGGCTGATAGGATTCTATCAGCCAATCGGAATTAAGGTAGGAATATTCTGATTGGCTGATGGAATCAGCCAATCAGAATCAAGTTCAATCCGATTGGCTGATCCAATCAGCCAATCAGATTGAGCTCGCATTCTATTGGCTGTTCCGATCAGCCAATAGAATGCCGAGCTCAATCTGATTGGCTGATTGGATCAGCCAATCGGATTGAACTTGATTCTGATTGGTGGATTCCATCAGCCAATCAGAATATTCTCTACCTTAATTCCGATTGGCTGATAGAATCCTATCAGCCAATCGGAATTCGAGGGACGCCATCTTGGATGACGTCATTTAAAGGAACCGTCATTCGGCTAGTAGGCGTCGGGAGAAGAGGATGTTCCGCGTCGGAGGGTCTGCAAGATGGATCCGGAAGAAAGAAGATTGAAGATGCCGTTGATAGAAGACTTCATCCGGATCATGGAGCTCTCAGCTCCAGCTTGGATGAAGACTTCATCCGGATCATGGACCTCTTCAGCTCCCGCTTGGATGAAGACTTCAGCCGGATCATGGACTCTTCAGCCCCCCGCTTGGGCTTGGATCAGGACATCGGAGGAGCTCTTCAGGACGGATTCGGTGAACCTGGTATGGTGAAGATAAGGTAGGAAGATCTTCAGGGGCTTAGTGTTAGGTTTATTTAAGGGGGGTTTGGGTTAGATTAGGGGTATGTGGGTGGTGGGTTGTAATGTTGGGGGGGGGGTATTGTATGTTTTTTTTTTACAGGCAAAAGAGCTGAACTTCTTGGGGCATGCCCCGCAAAGGGCCCTGTTCAGGGCTGGTAAGGTAAAAGAGCTTTGAACTGTAGTAATTTAGAATATGGTAGGGCATTTTTTATTTTGGGGGTCTTTGTTATTTTATTAGGGGGCTTAGAGTAGGTGTTTGTAAATATTTTTTTATTTTTTGTAACTTAGTTCTTTTTTATTTTTTGTACTTTAGTTAGTTTATTTCATTGTAGTTATTTGTAGGAATTGTATTTAATTTATTTATTGATAGTGTAGTGTTAGGTTTAATTGTAGGTAATTGTAGGTATTGTATTTAATTAATTAATGATAGTATAGTGTTAGGTTTAATTGTAACTTAGGTTAGGATTTATTTTACAGGTAATTTTGTAATTATTTTAACTAGGTAACTATTAAATAGTTCTTAACTATTTAATAGCTATTGTACCTGGTTAAAATAATTACAAAGTTGCCTGTCAAATAAATATTAATCCTAAAATAGCTATAATATAATTATAATTTATATTGTAGCTATATTAGGATTTATTTTACAGGTAAGTATTTAGCTTTAAATAGGAATAATTTATTTAATAAGAGATAATTAATTTCGTTAGATGTAAATTATATTTAACTTAGGGGGGTGTTAGTGTTAGGGTTAGACTTAGCTTTAGGGGTTAATACATTTATTAGAATAGCGGTGAGCTCCAGTCGGCAGATTAGGGGTTAATTATTGTAGGTAGCTGGCTGCGACGGTTGTGGGGGGCAGATTAGGGGTTAATAAATATAATATAGGGGTCGGCGGTGTTAGGGGCAGCAGATTAGGGGTACATAAGGATAACGTAGGTGGCGGCGCTTTGCGGGTCGGCAGATTAGGGGTTAATAAGTGTAGGTTGGTGGAGGCGACGTTGTGGGGGGCAGGTTAGGGGTTAATAAATATAATACAGGGGTCGGCGGTGTTAGGGGCAGCAGATTAGGGGTACATAAGGATAACGTAGGTGGCGGTCGGCAGATTAGGGGTTAAAAAAAATTATTCGAGTGTCGGCGATGTGGGGGGACCTCGGTTTAGGGGTACATAGGTAGTTTATGGGTGTTAGTGTACTTTAGAGTACAGTAGTTAAGAGCTTTATAAACCGGCGTTAGCCCAGAAAGCTCTTAACTACTGACTTTTTTCCTGCGGCTGGAGTTTTGTCGTTAGATGTCTAACGCTCACTTCAGACACGACTCTAAATACCGGAGTTAGAAAAATCCCATTGAAAAGATAGGATACGCAATTGACGTAAGGGGATCTGCGGTATGGAAAAGTCGCGGCTGAAAAGTGAGCGTTAGACCCTATTTTGAGTGACTCCAAATACCGGCGGTAGCCTAAAACCAGCGTTAGAGGCTCCTAACGCTGGTTTTCACGGCTAACGCCAAACTCAAATCTAGGCCACAGATTTGCTGAAGCATCATCAAAGAGGGGAGGAAAGGTGAAGTGCGACAAAACTGAAAAGTTTTTATACCTTCAATCACTACAGCTTGTGCCTGTTATTCCCAAATCTTATATTTTTATTCTAAGGACTGGGGGACACTCACTGTTGTAACGAATAAACACCAATAACACTGCAAACGACTAGTGAAGATCTTGTATGAAGCTTGACCAATATTTTACACCTGTTCCTCACTCGTCGACAGGGAAAATGGCCTCTAGGGGCAAGCATGCAGAAAAGAAAAGACCGACGACAGACCAACCCATGGAACCCCCACCCTCCCCTAGGTCCTCTCAGGGGATCACTACAGATTCAGCTACCCTGCTTCAAGAGCTTAAATCATTTTTCTTACCTAAAATGGAATCCCTCAGGCAGGGGTTGATACCACTCACTAGTGAAGTGCGCCAATTTTCCACCAGGGCTCACTCATGCTGAACAACGCATATCGGATGTGGAGGACAGACAGACGTACACTTTCTACCGCAGTAAGACAACTTCAACGCCAAAACCAGGCACTTCAAGAGAGGTTGATGACCTCGAAAACCGCAGTCGAAGGAACAACCTTAGGGTGGTGGGGGTCCCCGGGGAAACGATAAAAAACAAAGATCTATTGGAATTCACTGGCCTTGACCCTCCCTAAGCTGCTTAAGATGAACGCAGACCACTTGCCCTCTGGACGTTGAAAGGGCACATCGTCTAGGCCCTGATAAAGGCCTGGAGACCCTTAACGCCCATCCGAGGCAAGGTAATCTTCAAATGCCTTAATTACCAAGAAAAGCTTGCCCTGCTGAGAGGCATATAGAGCCCCACCTCCGGGGATCTAGGTTTTTGAAGGGAAACGGTCTGCTACTTTTCCAGGACTTCTCTGCTGAAGTGACTAAATTGCGCAGGGACTTTGCCCCACTTTGCTCCCGTTTACATAAAGAAGGAAAACAAGCCATGTTGCTATACCCGGCAAAATTGAGATTACAAACACCTGCTGGGCCTAAATACTTTCGTACTCCACAGGAATTACAGTCATATCTAGACAAAGATATTCAAGATGCAGCACGCTGACTACAGATACTTGAACACTATGCTCCCTTTTCCTTTTTCCCCTCCTTCTTCTGTCTTCTCATGGAGAGACAGAGATATGGGGAACTTGTCTGTCCTGGAGGAACCATGGATACAGACCCTCTGAAAACTGACAGGCTCCAATGGGCCCTGACCTGCTGCTTACCCCATCTAGCAATGAAGGAAAAAAAGACTCTTGTCATCTTTAGTCTTTTGTGTGGGGTGACCGAGGTTATAAGTTATGGAAGGTTTTCACTTTTGCCTTTTACTGTTGTAGCCTATTATGTTGCATGTTATGCTATGTCACTGTGTGGTACGGCAAGAGCTATCGTTCTATCTATTTTGTTGTCTTTGCAAGTATGTGTTGCTGTTTTAGGTTCAAGAGAAGGATCATACTTGTCTTTTCATCAATGGCAACTGCGCCAGGAAATATTTGCCTCTATACGCCTGCAGTGGTGGATACACATTATTACAGCTAGGCACACCCTATATTGTCCATTTCACCCATACAGGTCCTTTTATATCTTGACTTGACCGCTAGGGTTCTATACCACTTATTGCTATCCCCTTACTACTTGCTTTTCCCCGACGTTATGGTGCACTGTTTTTCCAAATACCTGACTCTAGAGACAATAGACCACACGACCTCCCTCTATACCACACACTACCTAGAGATTAATCAGAGCACTGGGAAGCGTGGGACACATTTCCATAGACATTTGGGGATTGACTCGCCTGACCGGCCGCATCTGCTACCTTTTACCTTTGCTATTCTCCACTTTCATAGGTTACCCTTAGGAAGCCTTAAGCTGCCCCCCTCAAGTAGCCCACACCCACCAGGGAACAACAGAAATCATCCGACTGTCTTGACACACACGCTCAACTCCCAAAACCCCAGACTACCCTCACCACCACATGTACCTGGTTGTACTTGATCGCTATGCATTTCTCCACTGCTCCAAATAAGTGCCTCAAAACATACTTGATAAAGGTTCTTACTCCCATAGGAGCATTATGCGATGGGCACCATGGGAGTGTCTTGTTTGGGTGGGGGTTTTTGGGAGATATTACTTTATGTTCCGTTAATACCAGTGTTTTTATACCCTTCAGCAGGCAACCACACCTCCACTCCAGGGAACCTTTGCCCCAACGACAGCCTGAGACTCGGCGGCTATGTGGACTGAGCCTGGGCCTCCTCTTCCTCCCCCTCCTAACCGTGAGTACAGCACCCTGGCACAGGCTACTAAGATTTTTGCCTAAGTTGATCCCCCAATATGCAGAGCATACCATGCATGTTCCCAAACAAGTAGTCCCCTTTTTAGAAAACCAGTTTCATGGAATGTTGGAGGTATCACCTCTCCCGCTAAACGCAGTAAAATACTACATTTCTTAAATTCAATACATACTGATATAGCTCTTTTGCAAGAGACTCGCTTAACCCAGGAAGAACATGATAAACTCAGATTAGATGGGTGGGACAGGTCATAAACACACCCACAGAGGGTAGGAAAAGGGGGGGTGGCTATCTTTGGTCAGGAAGGGACTTAATTTAACTTTCAAAGACACATACTTAGACACCAAAGGCCGCTACATACTTACTAACCTGTGTATAGCAACTAAGACGTACTTACTTTGTAATGTCTATGGCCCCCAATGCTCTTTCACCCCAGTTCTGGCACCAGCTAAAACTTAAGCTAGCAAAGAGGAGTGGGCTCCCAATTATAATGGGGACGGATTTCAACATGACACAACTCATACCGATTGACAGATTCGTAGAACCCCCCAGCCCTCCCCGACCCTTACGTGCTGTATCTCGCAGACAAAAAGCTGAAGCAAAAATCACTAGGAGTCTTAGGGAGGACTTGGGACTGGTAGACTTATGGAGGTTACGTAATCCTACAGAAAAAAGGACTATACTTGCATATCTAAAACGCATCACATAATGTTGAGGATCGATTACTTTCTGACACATCCTGCTCTCACGCCACACATTCCCCATACTATGATATACCCTGTTACCATCTCAGACCACGCACCCATCAGACTGCTACTAGACCTGGCCCCCCCCACATAGCTCACAGAGGACATGGAGATTTCCCTCTTATCTTTACAATAACGCTGATTTCCGTCAGCAGCTGCGCTCGTATTGTATAGACTATAGTACAGATAATGCGCAGCACCAGAATAACCCAGACCTCTTCTGGCACACATCAAAAGCTGTCTTGAGAGGGAGAATTACGGCCTATACGGCACACCATAGACTGAAGGCCAAAAAGATAACTGACCACAGAATCATACAACTCTTACTTGTCTCACCCCACGCGCCATACTAGACAGCGTTATTATGATCTCAAGCAAGAGAGGGACACACACATCCAGGGCAGGGAAAATTCTATAGGTATGAGAATAAGGCCGGTAAAACCATGGCCAATATGGTCAGAGTTGTCACACCCAAATCCTTTATCCCGGCGTTGGCTACAAGGGGAGGACTTTGCACAGACACCCCTGCAATTATGCAGGAGTTTGTCTCCTTTTACTCTAGCCTATACAATAGCCAAGAGATCTCAGAGCCAGACAACGCTCGTTCTGGAGCAATATAACTGTCCCTACCCTAAAGCCTGATCAGCTGTCCTCCCTAAATGCCCCTATTCAGCAACAAGAAGTAATGAACACTATTAAACACATCAAACTTGGCAAAGCGGCAGGACCTGATGGCCTCCCCGCAGAATATTACAAAATTCTGTCTCCCGAAATAGCCCCTACATTGGCGACACTATTCTCTGAATACCTTTCAGGAGCATCAATCCCCGACTCTAGATTTTCGGATGCAAACATTTGCGTTATCCCCAAGCCCGATAGAGACCCTACTATATCCTCGTCCTACAGGCCGATCTCCTTATTAAATGGAGACTATAAATTGCTGACCAAGATCTTGGCTGATAGATTGGCAGAGGTCTTACCCCTCCTGGTCCATCCAGACCAAACAGGGTTTGTTAAACATCGCTCATCAGTAGTTAACTTGAGAAAAACCCTTGCAGTTATTGACCATTATCACCATGCCCAACGGTTCCCAATTGATACCCCGTTGCCAGATGCATGCTTTCTCGCGGTAGACGCTGAGAAAGCGTTCGATAGAGTAGAATGGGACCACCTATATACCGCTCTGATGAAATTTGGTGTCAAGGGCCAGTTCTTTGAGATAGTACAAAGACTATACAGTGCTCCATCGGCGTCCATTGTTGTGAACAACAGTCTATCTCCCTCCTTCCAACTTAGAAGAGGAACTAGGCAGGGCTGCCCGCTGTCCCCACTCCTCTTCGACCTAGCCATCGAGCCCCTTAGCCTGCTATATAAGGCAGCATTGTCCTGGCCTACAGGTTCGCACACAAATTCTACATTTAGCTCTCTTTGCTGATGATCTGTTGCTCTATATAGGTGACCCAGCCCTAAATATACCTAAAGTGCTAGAAATTATGTCACAGTTCAGTAGATTCACTGGTTATAAGATTAACGTTGATAAATCAGAGGTGACTTGGCTGCAGAATAGCAAAAACACCTTGCTTGGGGACACAAATCTACGTATCACGATTGGCTCATTTAAATACTTAGGCATACTCCTGCATGTAGACCCCACACGTATATACCACCTTAACATCCCCAAGGCCATAGCTAATTCACAAGATCTTATTAAAAGCTGGAGGGGGGCTCCCTCTTTCTCTCCACGGTAGAATCCACCTACTTAAAATGATTATTCTGCCAAAAATTCTATACCCGTTGCAGATGCTTCCTCTATTACTTCATAACAGGGACACTCAAACCATCTCTTCTGCCTTTGCTTCCTTTGTTTGGAATCAGAAGAAACATAGGATTAGCAAGTCTAAACTATCAATGTCATTAGATGCGGGAGGTCTCAAATTTCCGAACATCCTGTGGTTATAACTGGGCAACGCTAGCTAAGTTAGTTATGGGGTGGCTCACCAGATCCGACTACTTCACCCCTGCTGTAGAACTTGATATTATCACACCTCTCAATGTGGCTTATTTGCCACACGCTAAGCTGGCGTCCCTTCCCTCCCACATCTCTCAAAGCATACTATTTCGTGACCCATTAAGGGCATGGTGCAAGATGTGTAGATTTTGGAAAATAAACCAAGGGGGGTCCAAATACTTACCTATACAAGGAAACCCTGAGTTTTATCCCGGGTTACACTACCAGAGCATTCCAGGATTGGCAAAACTTGGGACTGACTTCATTGCACAAATGCTAAACACCTCCACACTCCAGGTCCACCCGTTTCAAAATTTGAGGGAGACCTACGGTATCCCATCCAACACTATGTTTGCCTACTTTCAATGCAGACACTATGTTCAATCTCTCATCACATCTAGCCAAATCACAAACACAAACTCCATCATAGACAAACTATTCCGACTTACACAACAGGGATCACACTCCATCACCAACATCTATAATGCATTAGCAGCCCACCTAGAGCAATCGGTCCTACAGACAATCTATAACAAATGGCAAGAGACAAGAGGCATCACAATTACCCTACCAGACTTGACAGAAAGCTTTTCAAAAGTTCGTATGACCACTCTTTCTGCATACTCGAGAGAAGCCCACACCAAATTACTCCACCAGGCATACATTCTTCCAAACTAAGAGCTAAAATGGTTCCGCAGGCGGTGGACAAATGTGCCAAATGCTCCCCTTGAATCTCCAGACCTTACACATCTTACCTGGGATTGTCCCAAACTCACCAAGCTGTGGGGCAAACTAAAGTTTTGGCTCCAGAAGGTGTTGACTGAGAGGGTTGACCTTAACACCATCCAACATCATTTTTCTGCATGATTTTGAGGTTGCACCAGGGCGCCAGAAATTTCTTTTACTCTGTGATACTCCTTAACAGGAGGTTAATCCTGCAATACTGGGTGTCCGACAGAGCTCCTCCATTTAAGAAATTACTACACACCATACATACACAGGTACTCTTAGAACAAGCAGATGTGCAGGGAGATCTAGAAAGGAGAATCAAAGCTTTTATTTGTAAATGGGAACCTTACCTTCTATATTTATCTCCACAAGTGAGAGATAGGATTTTGTGTCCTTTCCGTAACTCCTTATATATGATGGAAGAAAATCTTCGTGGTAGATGGTGTCCAGCCCCTTCTGTTGCTACATTATGATTGTATTACTTCCACCTCACTTTCAAAGACACATACTTAGACACCAAAGGCCGCTACATACTTACTAACCTGTGTATAGCAACTAAGACGTACTTACTTTGTAATGTCTATGGCCCCAATGCTCTTTCACCCCAGTTCTGGCACCAGCTAAAACTTAAGCTAGCAAAGAGGAGTGGGCTCCCAATTATAATGGGGGGGGATTTCAACATGACACAACTCATACCGATTGACAGATTCGTAGAACCCCCAGCCCTCCCGACCTTACGTGCTGTATCTCGCAGACAAAAAGCTGAAGCAAAAATCACTAGGAGTCTTAGGGAGGACTTGGGACTGGTAGACTTATGGAGGTTACGTAATCCTACAGAAAAAGACTATACTTGCATATCTAAAACGCATCACATAATGTTGAGGATCGATTACTTTCTGACACATCCTGCTCTCACGCCACACATTCCCCATACTATGATATACCCTGTTACCATCTCAGACCACGCACCCATCAGACTGCTACTAGACCTGGCCCCCCCACATAGCTCACAGAGGACATGGAGATTTCCCTCTTATCTTTACAATAACGCTGATTTCCGTCAGCAGCTGCGCTCGTATTGTATAGACTATAGTACAGATAATGCGCAGCACCAGAATAACCCAGACCTCTTCTGGCACACATCAAAAGCTGTCTTGAGAGGGAGAATTACGGCCTATACGGCACACCATAGACTGAAGGCCAAAAAGATAACTGACCACAGAATCATACAACTCTTACTTGTCTCACCCCACGCGCCATACTAGACAGCGTTATTATGATCTCAAGCAAGAGAGGGACACACACATCCAGGGCAGGGAAAATTCTATAGGTATGAGAATAAGGCCGGTAAAACCATGGCCAATATGGTCAGAGTTGTCACACCCAAATCCTTTATCCCGGCGTTGGCTACAAGGGGAGGACTTTGCACAGACACCCCTGCAATTATGCAGGAGTTTGTCTCCTTTTACTCTAGCCTATACAATAGCCAAGAGATCTCAGAGCCAGACAAACGCTCGTTCTGGAGCAATATAACTGTCCCTACCCTAAAGCCTGATCAGCTGTCCTCCCTAAATGCCCCTATTCAGCAACAAGAAGTAATGAACACTATTAAACACATCAAACTTGGCAAAGCGGCAGGACCTGATGGCCTCCCCGCAGAATATTACAAAATTCTGTCTCCCGAAATAGCCCCCTACATTGGCGACACTATTCTCTGAATACCTTTCAGGAGCATCAATCCCGACTCTAGATTTTCGGATGCAAACATTTGCGTTATCCCCAAGCCCGATAGAGACCCTACTATATCCTCGTCCTACAGGCCGATCTCCTTATTAAATGGAGGACTATAAATTGCTGACCAAGATCTTGGCTGATAGATTGGCAGAGGTCTTACCCCTCCTGGTCCATCCAGACCAAACAGGGTTTGTTAAACATCGCTCATCAGTAGTTAACTTGAGAAAAACCCTTGCAGTTATGACCATTATCACCATGCCCAACGGTTCCCAATTGATACCCCGTTGCAGATGCATACTTTCTCGCGGTAGACGCTGAGAAAGCGTTCGATAGAGTAGAATGGGACCACCTATATACCGCTCTGATGAAATTTGGTGTCAAGGGCCAGTTCTTTGAGATAGTACAAAGACTATACAGTGCTCCATCGGCGTCCATTGTTGTGAACAACAGTCTATCTCCCTCCTTCCAACTTAGAAGAGGAACTAGGCAGGGCTGCCCGCTGTCCCCACTCCTCTTCGACCTAGCCATCGAGCCCTTAGCCTGCTATATAAGGCAGCATTGTCCTGGCCTACAGGTTCGCACACAAATTCTACATTTAGCTCTCTTTGCTGATGATCTGTTTGCTCTATATAGGTGACCCCAGCCCTAAATATACCTAAAGTGCTAGAAATTATGTCACAGTTCAGTAGATTCACTGGTTATAAGATTAACGTTGATAAATCAGAGGTGACTTGGCTGCAGAATAGCAAAAACACCTTGCTTGGGGACACAAATCTACGTATCACGACTGGCTCATTTAAATACTTAGGCATACTCCTGCATGTAGATCCCACACGTATATACCACCTTAACATCCCCAAGGCCATAGCTAATTCACAAGATCTTATTAAAAGCTGGAGGGGGCTCCCTCTTTCTCTCCACGGTAGAATCCACCTACTTAAAATGATTATTCTGCCAAAAATTCTATACCCGTTGCAGATGCTTCCTCTATTACTTCATAACAGGGACACTCAAACCATCTCTTCTGCCTTTGCTTCCTTTGTTTGGAATCAGAAGAAACATAGGATTAGCAAGTCTAAACTATCAATGTCATTAGATGCGGGAGGTCTCAAATTTCCGAACATCCTGTGGTATAACTGGGCAACGCTAGCTAAGTTAGTTATGGGGTGGCTCACCAGATCCGACTACTTCACCCCTGCTGTAGAACTTGATATTATCACACCTCTCAATGTGGCTTATTTGCCACACGCTAAGCTGGCATCCCTTCCCTCCCACATCTCTCAAAGCATACTATTTCGTGACCCATTAAGGGCATGGTGCAAGATGTGTAGATTTTGGAAAATAAACCAAGGGGGGTCCAAATACTTACCTATACAAGGAAACCCTGAGTTTATCCCGGGTTACACTACCAGAGCATTCCAGGATTGGCAAAACTTGGGACTGACTTCCATTGCACAAATGCTAAACACCTCCACACTCCAGGTCCACCCGTTTCAAAATTTGAGGGAGACCTACGGTATCCCATCCAACACTATGGCCTAGATTTGGAGTTCGGCGGTAGCCGTCAAAACCAGCGTTAGAGGCTCCTAACGCTGGTTTTGGCCGCCCGCTGGTATTTGGAGTCAGTGATTAAAGGGTCTAACCGCTCACTTTTCAGCCGCGACTTTTCCATACCGCAGATCCCCCTACGCCATTTGCGTAGCCTATCTTTTCAATGGGATCTTTCTAACGCTGGTATTTAGAGTCGTTTCTGAAGTGAGCGTTAGAGCTCTAACGACAAGATTCCAGCCGCCTGAAAATAGCAGGAGTTAAGAGCTTTCTGGCTAACGCCGGGTTCATAAAGCTCTTAACTACTGTACCCTAAAGTACACTAACACCCATAAACTACCTATGTACCCCTAAACCAAGGTCCCCCCACATCGCCGCCACTCGATTAAAATTTTTAACCCCTAATCTGCCGACCGCCACCTACGTTATACTTATGTACCCCTAATCTGCTGCCCCTAACCCCCGCCGACCCCTATATTATATTTCTTAACCCCTAACTTGCCCCCCACAACGTCGCCGCCAGCTACTTAAAATAATTAACCCCTAATCTTCCGACCGCAAATCGCTGCCACCTACGTTATCCATATGTACCCCTAATCTGCTGCCCCTAACATCGCCGACCCCTATATTATATTTATTAACCCCTAATCTGCCCCCCACAACGTCGCCGACACCTGCCTACACTTATTAACCCCTAATCTGCCGAGCGGACCTGAGCGCTACTATAATAAAGTTATGAACCCCTAACCCGCCTCACTAACCCTATCATAAATAGTATTAACCCCTAATCTGCCCTCCCTAACATCGCCGACACCTAACTTCAATTATTAACCCCTAATCTGCCGACCGGAGCTCACCGCTATTCTAATAAATGTATTAACCCCTAAAGCTAAGTCTAACCCTAACACTAACACCCCCCTAAGTTAAATATAATTTTTATCTAACGAAATAAATTAACTCTTATTAAATAACTTATTCCTATTTAAAGCTAAATACTTACCTGTAAAATAAATCCTAATATAGCTACAATATAAATTATAATTATATTATAGCTATTTTAGGATTAATATTTATTTTACAGGCAACTTTGTAATTATTTTAACCAGGTACAATAGCTATTAAATAGTTAAGAACTATTTAATAGTTACCTAGTTAAAATAATAACAAATTTACCTGTAAAATAAATCCTAACCTAAGATATAATCAAACCTAACACTAGACTATCAATAAAATAATTAAATAAACTACCTACAATTACCTACAATTAACCTAACACTACACTATCAATAAATTAATTAAACACAATTCCTACAAATAAATACAATTAAATAAACTAGCTAAAGTACAAAAAATAAAAAAGAACTAAGTTACAGAAAATAAAAAAATATTTACAAACATAATAAAAATATTACAACAATTTTAAACTAATTACACCTACTCTAAGCCCCCTAATAAAATAACAAAGCCCCCCAAAATAAAAAATTCCCTACCCTATTCTAAATTAAAAAAGTTACAAGCTCTTTTACCTTACCAGCCCTGAACAGGGCCCTTTGCGGGGCATGCCCCAAGAATTTCAGCTCTTTTGCCTGTAAAAGAATAAATACAATACCCCCCCCCCCCCAACATTACAACCCACCACCCACATACCCCTAATCTAACCCAAACCCCCCTTAAATAAACCTAACACTAAGCCCCTGAAGATCTTCCTACCTTGTCTTCACCATCCAGGTATCACCGATCCGTCCTGGCTCCAAGATCTTCATCCAACCCAAGCGGGGGTTGGCGATCCATAATCCGGTGCTCCAAAGTCTTCCTCCTATCCGGCAAGAAGAGGACATCCGGACCGGCAAACATCTTCTCCAAGCGGCATCTTCGATCTTCTTCCATCCGGAGCGAAGCGGCAGGATCCTGAAGACATCCAGCGCGGAACATCCATCCGGACCGACGACTGAACGACGAATGACTGTTCCTTTAAGGGACGTCATCCAAGATGGCGTCCCTCGAATTCCGATTGGCTGATAGGATTCTATCAGCCAATCGGAATTAAGGTAGGAATTTTCTGATTGGCTGATGGAATCAGCCAATCAGAATCTAGTTCAATCCGATTGGCCGATCCAATCAGCCAATCAGATTGAGCTCGCATTCTATTGGCTGATCGGAACAGCCAATAGAATGCGAGCTCAATCTGATTGGCTGATTGGATCAGCCAATCGGATTGAACTTGATTCTGATTGGCTGATTCCATCAGCCAATCAGAAAATTCCTACCTTAATTCCGATTGGCTGATAGAATCCTATCAGCCAATCGGAATTCGAGGGACGCCATCTTGGATGACGTCCCTTAAAGGAACAGTCATTCGTCGTTCAGTCGTCGGTCCGGATGGATGTTCCGCGCTGGATGTCTTCAGGATCCTGCCGCTTCGCTCCGGATGGAAGAAGATCGAAGATGCCGCTTGGAGAAGATGTTTGCCGGTCCGGATGTCCTCTTCTTGCCGGATAGGAGGAAGACTTTGGAGTCTCTTCTGGACCGGATTATGGATCGCCAACCCCCGCTTGGGTTGGATGAAGATCTTGGAGCCAGGACGGATCGGTGATACCTGGATGGTGAAGACAAGGTAGGAAGATCTTCAGGGGCTTAGTGTTAGGTTTATTTAAGGGGGGTTTGGGTTAGATTAGGGGTATGTGGGTGGTGGGTTGTAATGTTGGGGGGGGGGGTATTGTATGTTTTTTTTTACAGGCAAAAGAGCTGAAATTCTTGGGGCATGCCCCGCAAAGGGCCCTGTTCAGGGCTGGTAAGGTAAAAGAGCTTGTAACTTTTTTAATTTAGAATAGGGTAGGGAATTTTTTATTTTGGGGGGCTTTGTTATTTTATTAGGGGGCTTAGAGTAGGTGTAATTAGTTTAAAATTGTTGTAATATTTTTCTTATGTTTGTAAATATTTTTTTATTTTCTGTAACTTAGTTCTTTTTTATTTTTTGTACTTTAGCTAGTTTATTTAATTGTATTTATTTGTAGGAATTGTGTTTAATTAATTTATTGATAGTGTAGTGTTAGGTTAATTGTAGGTAATTGTAGGTAGTTTATTTAATTATTTTATTGATAGGGTAGTGTTAGGTTTAATTATAACTTAGGTTAGGATTTATTTTACAGGTAAATTTGTTATTATTTTATCTAGGTAACTATTAAATAGTTCTTAACTATTTAATAGCTATTGTACCTGGTTAAAATAATACAAAGTTGCCTGTAAAATAAATATTAATCCTAAAATAGCTATAATATAATTATAATTTATATTGTAGCTATATTAGGATTTATTTTACAGGTAAGTATTTAGCTTTAAATAGGAATAAGTTATTTAATAAGAGTTAATTTATTTCGTTAGATAAATATTATATTTAACTAAGGGGGGTGTTAGTGTTAGGGTTAGGCTTAGCTTTAGGGGTTAATCCATTTATTAGAATAGCGGTGAGCTCCGATCGGAAGATTAGGGGTTAATAATTGAAGTTAGGTGTCGGCGATGTTAGGGAGGGCAGATTAGGGGTTAATACTATTTATGATAGGGTTAGTGAGGCGGATTAGGGGTTAATAACTTTATTATAGTAGCGCTCAGGTCCGCTCGGCAGATTAGGGGTTAATAAGTGTAGGCAGGTGTCGGCGACGTTGTGGGGGGCAGGTTAGGGGTTAATAAATATAATATAGGGGTCGGCGGTGTTAGGGGTAGCAGATTAGGGGTACATAGGGAGAACGTAGGTTGCGGCGGTTTACGGAGCGGCAGATTAGGGGTTAAAAAAAATATGCAGGGGTCAGCGATAGCGGGGGCGGCAGATTAGGGGTTAATAAGTGTAAGGGTAGGGGTGTTTAGACTCGGGGTACATGTTAGGGTGTTAGGTGCAGACGTAGGAAGTGTTTCCCCATAGGAAACAATGGGGCTGCGTTAGGAGCTGAACGCTGCTTTTTTGCAGGTGTTAGGTTTTTTTTCAGCTCAAACAGTCCCATTGTTTCCTATGGGAGAATCGTGCATGAGCACGTTTTTGAGGCCGGCCGCGTCCGTAAGCAACTCTGGTATCGAGAGTTGCATTTGCGGTAAAAATTCTCTACGCTCCTTTTTTGGAGCCTAACGCAGCATTTGTTTGAACTCTCGATACCAGAGTTAATTTTATGGTGCGGCCAGAAAAAAGCCCGCGGAGCGTTAACAGCCCTTTTACCGCCGAACTCCAAATCTAGGCCTAAGTTTGCCTACTTTCAATGCAGACACTATGTTCAATCTCTCATCACATCTAGCCAAATCACAAACACAAACTCCATCATAGACAAACTATTCCGACTTACACAACAGGGATCACACTCCATCACCAACATCTATAATGCATTAGCAGCCCACCTAGAGCAATCGGTCCTACAGACAATCTATAACAAATGGCAAGAGACAAGAGGCATCACAATTACCCTACCAGACTTGACAGAAAGCTTTTCAAAAGTTCGTATGACCACTCTTTCTGCATACTCGAGAGAAGCCCACACCAAATTACTCCACCAGGCATACATTCTTCCAAAACTAAGAGCTAAAATGGTTCCGCAGGCGGTGGACAAATGTACCAAATGCTCCCTTGAATCTCCAGACCTTACACATCATACCTGGGATTGTCCCAAACTCACCAAGCTGTGGGGCAAACTAAAGTTTTGGCTCCAGAAGGTGTTGACTGAGAGGGTTGACTTAACACCATCCAACATCATTTTTCTGCATGATTTTGAGGTTGCACCAGGGCGCCAGAAATTTCTTTACTCTGTGATACTCCTTAACAGGAGGTTAATCCTGCAATACTGGGTGTCCGACAGAGCTCCTCCATTTAAGAAATTACTACACACCATACATACACAGGTACTCTTAGAACAAGCAGATGTGCAGGGAGATCTAGAAAGGAGAATCAAAGCTTTTATTTGTAAATGGGAACCTTACCTTCTATATTTATCTCCACAAGTGAGAGATAGGATTTTGTGTCCTTTCCGTAACTCCTTATATATGATGGAAGAAAATCTTCGTGGTAGATGGTGTCCAGCCCCTTCTGTTGCTACATTATGATTGTATTACTTCCACCTCACTTCTAGTCCAGGAATCTGACACTATGCAGACCTTGTGAATCTTCCACATCTCCCTGTGTTGCCTGTGCCGGGGTGTGGGTCTCCCCCTCCCCTCCCCTCCCTTCACCAGTCACCCCTTCCCTGGAGTGGAGAACTTAACTAGAGAACTTCTTCCACTCCACGTTTTGAGATATGTTATATTATGTTAAATGTTTTTGTAGTTTTATTTGTTTAAAAATTAGAAAATGATGCTGAACTCTGTGACGACATGGACACAAAAAGACTTTTGGTGACTCTCTCCCGCACAAACGGCTTGAGAGATGGTCGCATCTTATGTACCTTATGTATTGTTTTTTTTTTGCACATATCTTTCCGTGTTGTGATGGAACCAGCATATACAAAAATAAAGTTTAAAAAAAAAAAAAAAAAAGGAAGACATCCGGCGTGGAGCATCCTCTTCCAACAAAGTCTTCTTCCAGAATGAATATCTCTTTAAGTGACGTCATCCAAGATGGCGTCCCTTAGATTCCGATTGGCTCATAGAATTCTATCAGCCAATCGCAATTAAGGTTGAAAAAATCGTATTGGCTGATGCAATCAGCCAATAGGATTGAACTTCAATCTTTTTGACTGATCCAATCAGCCAATAGGATTGAGCTGGCATTATATTGGCTGATTGGAACAGCCAATAGAATAGTGTTAACACTATTATTTTTAAAGTGTAATTTTTATTCATTGGTGTATTAGCACCTTTTATTGTTAGTATTTTTAGAGTGTAATTTTTATTCATTGGTGTATTAGCACCTTTTATTGTTAGTATTTTTAGAGTGTAAGTTTTATTCATTGGTGTATTAGCACCTTTTATTGCTAAGTATTTTTAGAGTGTAATTTTTATTCATTGGTGTATTAGCACCTTTTATTGCTAAGTATTTTTAGAGTGTTAACTAGTGTTTGCGAGGCAGGAGTGCGGCGGTTTAGGGGTTAATATGTTTATTACAGTGGCGGCGATGTCCGGAGCGGCATATTAGGGGTTAATAAATATAATGTAGGTGTTGGCGATGTCGGGGGGCGGCAGATTAGGGGTTAATAAGTGTAAGATTAGGGGTGTTTAGACTCAGGGTTCATGTTAGGGTGTTAGGTGTAAACATAAAATGTGTTTCCCCATAGGAATCAATGGGGCTGCGTTACTGAGCTTTAAGCTGCTTTAATGCAGGTGTTAGACTTTTTCTCAGCTGGCTCTCCCCATTGCTGTCTATGGGGAAATCATGCACAAGCACGTACAACCAGCTCACCGCTGACTTAAGCAGCGCTGGTATTGGAGTGCGGTATGGAGCACAATTTTCCTATACGCTCACTTCTTGCCTAATAAGGCTGGGTTTATAAAAACCTGTAATACCAGCGCTGTAGGTAATTGAGCGGTGACAATAACGTGCAAGTTAGAACCGCACCCCTCATAACGCAAAACTCGTAATCTAGTTGAAGTTATTTAAGTTAAGATTAAGTTATTGTTTTAAATAAATACAACCCTTGTCCCCAGATGGGGAAGGGGTTTTTCTCCCATAACTGGTGTCTGAGTGTTTATTTGGGTTGATTGTGTTGTTAAGGGTATTGTCATCACCTAGGGGGTAAGGTATAGAAAGTTTTACCCTTATGGCAGTTGGCCATGACAAAGAAAAGAAGATAACGATACAGTTGTTTAGGGGAATTAGACTTTGCTAAAAGCTTTCTGTTGGGGCTGCAGAGGATCCTTCTAAACAAGAAAATACACTGAGAATTTATACAGAACTGAAAATTCCGTCAATAAGTGTGACATGTTAAAGTTATATATGGTATATGTCAAGTAATTTGTCAGGGAATGCTCAAATGTGTATTAATATGTGTGTATATAGGTATGTATGTGTAGAGATATATATATATACACACAAATTCCCTGTCAAACTCCTTGAAATATACCATATTCCCTTAAAACACTTTTTATGCATTTGAGCACAACACATAACTTTCAACTTGTAATATAAACGATTGTTTAGTGTGGCTGCTCTATCCATTAAAAGTTTATGGAGTGCTAAAGGAAAAGAAGCCGCGCAAAACATTCTCTGGTAATTGTCTTTTGCCATTGACTCCATACCAGATTGAGCACTAATCTTTGCATGGTCATGCCATATTGATAGCGCACAATGTGCTAGCACTCCAGTTGTAATCTAGGTCTTTATTGGCAAGGTCTTTTATTAGCTATACACCAGTTCAGCATAAAATAATAGGAATACAGCAATACACATCCTGGATTTTACACATGAGTTTTCAGTCAAGTATGTATAGCAGTGTGCAGATGTAATGCATGTCTCAAAACAGGACAAAAGAAACAGGAACCAATGAACCGGTTGCTATAGAAGCTGATTTATTCCAACTCAAGGTGTTAGTTCACAATCAGTTTGGTAGGCAGCCGGACATGTACTGATGCGTTTATCTTCTTTATTATTTCTTTATTTGAATTTTCAAGATGTACAATACACAAAATCCATGTAGTTACACAATGTCATGCATAGTATTTTCTTTTCTCCCTTAACAAATTCAAGTCCACAATGTTTCAATGTACTGACGCGTTTTTATTACATTTATTGAAACAAGTTCCCAAGGATTGGACTACTCTATTTACAGGATTATTTCCTCCCCCTTCTTCTGTAATGCATGTCTCCCAACAATTTAATATTACAACCGGAGACTGTGTCTCAGTTAAGGCTTGGGAGGTCTAGTGCACTCTGGCTGGTCTGGAAGTCTGTGTGGGGTCCTACCAGGCTGGGGCAAAGGTTTGATGATTTTTATGGAAATTAGGCTGCCAGGTGTCTTATATTTAATAGTAAAGTCCAGTAGTTTCAATACATTTTCAAATAAAATGTATTACAAA
This sequence comes from Bombina bombina, assembly GCF_027579735.1. Taxonomy (NCBI): domain Eukaryota; kingdom Metazoa; phylum Chordata; class Amphibia; order Anura; family Bombinatoridae; genus Bombina; species Bombina bombina. Next base: position 497,825,271 of record NC_069500.1, read on the forward strand.
TTGCCACGTTTACTGATTTTATCTGATCTGAGAAATAATGTGGCCTTATATCTGAGAGACTCTTGAGACAATAGAATTTGATCTTAGGTTTGATGCTGACATATAACTGACAGGGGCTGTGAGGCCATGGACAAATATAGCAGACAGTGGACATAACTAACAGTTTCAGAGCCATTAGTCTGTGCTGAGGTTTTGTTTAATCAAGTGCCACCTACTGCATTCCCATGATCGTCTGCAGATCATACAGTAAGGGCGGCTGGCAACCCTTTTTGTAAAGAAAACCTAGAGGGAGGAAAAAAAAGAAAGTGGGACACATCTAAATTGGTACTATCTTGCAAACTGTGACATAATAGGAAGTTATGGTGCCAATAAAAATAGTAGTGATATTTTTTTTTACTGTTCGGGTTAAGATATTTAAACTATTGTATTCCTCCAGAGTTGCTTCATTACAAACATAATCCAATATCACTAAAAATATAAAGATATTGCATGACTACCCAAACATTCAAAGTGTGAGAAGAAAAAGGTCTAGTTTCAGTAGCACAATTTATAGAACCACTCTCCAACAAACTACATCCACTGACAATACTTCAAGGAAAATACAACCTCCCTAGACATAGCAACTTTGCATATCTGCAATGCGCCCATTATATACGCAAACTCCTATCTGATGGACTCGACTGCACGACTCGTAATCATGTTGATGGCCTGTGCTCACTAGCTACACAAGGAGCACACTCAATCTCCCACATTTATGACCTAATCATGCAGAACAAAGCTGATGAAATCACACAACAGATGAGTGACAGTTGGAATGGCCTCCCGAGCATAGATATAGACAAAGAGGTCTTGACTACCAGCTATGAACTGGTGAGACAGGCCACGTTAGCATCAGATCTTAGAGAATCACACCTCAAACTCATGCACCGCAGCTATATCACACCAAAACTGCGGGCTAAATGGGTCCCCAACACGAGCAACAGTTGCCCTAAATGTTTCCTACCTGACCCGGACATTCCACACCTTTTCTGGGATTGTCCCAGGATATTCTAAAACTGGACTAAGATACAATTCTGGATGTCAAAAATATGTGGGAGCCGTGTCATCTTAACAAAATGTGACCCCCTCTTTCTAAGAGGTCACATTCAGTCTTCCCCCCAGGACCGCTTTCTAAACTCAATCATACTCCTAGCTAGGAAACTAATCCTCAAAAATTGGATCTCCCACAAACCTCCACACCTGACCCAACTTACACAACTAGCCCATACCCAACTCTTAAAAGAGCAAGCAGATGTTAAGGGAGACATGGAAAAAAGAATTAAGTCCTTCATGACCAAATGGGAGCCATGCTTGCTACATCTTTCCCCCAAGACTAGACAACAGATATTAACCCCCTTTCTAAACAGTAACTTTCTAATGATGGAACAATTAAAAGGCCACTGGTCTATGGACAGGAGAGATCACATAAATAACTCTTGAAACCTCCAACATTCCACACACCCCCACCCCAACCTTATAATGTAACTGAGGCCATGACACGAAAACAGACATCAGAGCAACTGGCTGGACTTGGAGGCTCTCCCCAGACACTAGACCCTCAGACACAAGCTTGGAGGGTAAGTTTAACACCTTCCCATGTGGAAGGTCAAATCATTAATATATTAAAATCAGTTTATTACTGTTAGTTAACTTAACTATGTTATGTACAGTTTGTATTGAACATGTTTTTTAGTTCCCCTGTTAGGTACCTTAAAATGTTATAACTGCAAGCACCCCATGCTCAGATTGCACTTGTCAAGCACTGGAAACTAACCTGGCTATCCTCAGTCTATTAAGAATCACTCTTGGAAAACACGAGTATCTGGCATCTTAGCCAGGTAAAGACAACCACAATTTCTGGGACAAACCTACCCCATCCCACTCACGCCTTCCCTTCCTTTCCCTTTCTTTTCCCACAAATCCCTCCCCTCCTAGTTCTCCCCTCCCCCCCTTTCTCCCTCTTCTCCCTTCTCCCTCCCTCTCCCATTATCCTCTCCTCCTTCAGTTTAATTATAATTATAAAATGTTTAAAACTGTTCAGGGAAGAGATCTATGCTTATTGACTTTACACCTGTCTATTCAACTTATCTTACCCAAGTGTGTGTAAATGTTATTGAAGCGAATCATATTTATTTTGTATCTCTACCTGGACTTTGATAAATAAATAAATTTAAAAATATATATATATAAAAATATAATACATAAATTCCTTATATACATAAGTTCCTGGAAGGAGAAGTTGCTTAGAAAGAAATACCTCACCATACAGATGATTAAAATATTGGAAGTGATAGACAGAAAGTAGATGAGGAGAAACATTACAAAGAAGAGAACTTGATGCTTGTAACCGATAGAGAAATCTTGTAGGATGAAAGAGTTAATAGCTGTGAAATTCTCTATTCTATATTGAAGAAAAAGTTAGTATTAGAAGAAAACTATATTTACAGGAAAATTATACTAAAAAGACCATATTTAGGGCTAGTGCTCTTTTACACAATTTAATTTCACAAGATCCGTTTCAATAAATCACAACACCAACATGTAGTGCCTTGCATGGTTTTTCAGTGGCATTTCAAATTTAAAAAAACAAAGAAGTCCTGACATTGCTTATTAAAGGGCCAACATGAGGGTGTAAACACTTTGGGCCAACACTTTGGTGTAAACACCAAAGGGCCAACACTTTGGTGTAAATTTACTAAAGGTCGAGTGGACATGATTCAATGTATTCAATCATGTCAGCTCAACCTCACTAAATGCAGACAGCATGCACTGTCTGCTTTTAACATTGCACAAGCATTTCTTGTGAAATGCTTGTACAATGCTGCCCCCTACTCAATGGTGGCCAATCGGTGGCGGAGAACTTAAGGAGCAGCGTAAGACCGCTGCTTCTTAACTTCCATTTCTGGTGGACCAGAAACAATGGGGGATCGATGCAGCATCGGTTGCTTGTTAAATCGACCCCTTTAAGTCTTCCAGAGCTATTATTACAAACATGGTTATAGGCTTGGCCAGAAAGGCAAACTGTGCTTCCACAGGATCTGTGGGCATAAACAGATGCACTATATAATGTATTATTATACTCATAGCTCCAAACTGCAAACCATATAAGGAATAGCAAGGCTCACAAAAGGAGTACACTTCCGTGTATTATTCTGAGTGTGTTGAGCAAATTTCCACAGATGAACTGAATCCTGGGCTTCTGGGCTGCTTCTTTGCTGTGCAGGTCTGAAACCAAAGTAATTGCTGTTTGTAATGGGTAATAAAGCATGGTAAATTAACTTGAAAAAGTGAATACAAACTGTTGCGTGCGGGTTATATTGTTTTTTTCCTGTGCATCAGAAATAGCGTGCATATTACAAGTTATGGTTTACGCAGTGCATATTTAAAGGGGTAGTCTACAACTCAGTCATCTTAAAGTCTCAACTTAGATTAAGCTGCAAATAGCCTTCTGCAACCCCTTTCTATATCATGCAGCAGGAACAGTAAAAAAAAAAAAGTTATTTTTAAAATAAATATTGTTTCTGGCCACTATGAAATGGCTGCCAAGCTCTGCCCACTGATGACATCACAATCTGGGCTACATCTAAGCACTCTCCTGAATAGCATTGACAGTATATTAAATCCAATTAGTGCGTCTTTTGTAACTAGTGAGCCTTTTATGCATCCCAGATCATGATATCATCAGTGGGCTGAGCTTGGCAGCCATTTCAAAGTGGCCAGAAACAATATTCATTATAAAATAACTTTTTTTACCGTTCCTATTGCATGATGTAGAAGGGGTGCAGGAGGCTATTTGCAACATAATCTAAGGTAAGACTTTAAGATCTCTAAGGTGTAGACTGTCCCTTTAATATGATTTAGTCCTGTGTAATTTACATACAATTTTTTTGGTAAAAAATGTTGTTATGATTTTCGATACACCTTAATAATACAATTATTTCCAGAAGATGTTTGTGAAACACCCATTGCCACCTACTGAGGAAATGCCCCCCCCCCCCCCCCCTAGGGAATGGTAGAATTTTATGCAAATGACAGGCATGGGTGGTTGGTGGGCCTAGACACAACTGTATATGCAAAAGAGTAATATATCAATCTACGTATCAATGCCCTTTTATATATATATCCAGCTGAAAATGCACTGACTGTTTACCATCAGATACTGAAATTGAAAAAGAGAGAGGTAGATCTCAAATTGCACGTTATCTACCTTTCTGAATACCACAAAACTGATTCCTAGGGGGTTCCGTATTAATAATGTACCTACAATAGGTAGATCTAATCCAGAGTTCTGCAGACGCTGGTGCGCAGTACTTAATAAATGCTCTCTTGACCACATACTACTGGTCATTGTAGAAGTCAGGAGCCTATTACAGAAATCAAAGACTGACATTGCTACAGCTGAAGAGATCAAGGGCAGTATCCTGGTGTAGGACAATACTGACAATTGGACTGAAAAGATTGCTACACAACTAAGTGAATACCACAACATCCTAGTTGCATTTAAGATCAAGAAGTTGGGGTACATAACAGACGACTATAAAGAGAAGAAACTGTACAGATGGACCCTAGGACTAGAGGAGAGAGCTTATTATTATACTTTATTTATGAAGCACCATCATATTCTGCAGCGCTGTCCATGGATACAGTTCATTTAAATAAAACAATAATATAAAACTTGTAAGAGACAGGACAAAATTTACAAACACATACGAGAGGAATTGGAATGAGGGAGAGTGTTCCAGAGGGTAGGTGCTGCACTACAGAAGTCCTGTAGTCTAGCATAATAAGAGGTGATAGTCGCAGATGCAAGGAGCAGGTAATTGTTGGATCTTAGTGGGAGGGCTGGAGTATACTTGTTGATTAGAGAGAATAGGTAGAGGGGAGCGGTGTTGGTGAGCGCTTTGTATGAAAGGGTGAGAATTTTTAATTTAATTCTGCTGTGAATGGGAAGTCAATGAAGATACTCGGAGAGAGGTGCAGCAGATACATAGCAACGGGAAAGCTGGATCACCCTGGCAGAGGCATTTAGGATGGATTGAAGGGGGGAGAGGTGGGAAAGAGGAAGGCCAGTAAGCAGGTTATTGCAGTAGTCAAGTCGGGATGTAACAAGGGAGTGGATTATTTGCTTTGTGATGTTAGCGCACAGAAAAGGTTGAATCTTGGAAATATTGCGTAGATGGTTGCAGCAGGATGTAAAAAGCGATTGGATATGGGGGAAGACGGATAGATTTGAGTCAAGTGTAACTCTGAGGCAGCGAACTTGGGGCGATGGGAAAATGGTGATGCCATCAACAGGGATAGAGAAGTCAGAAGTCAGTGTAGAGCTTGAGGGGGGATAAGAAGGAGCTCAGTCTTGGACATGTTAATCTTTAGGTGGTAAGAGGCCATCCAGGAAGAAATACCAAATAAGCATTTGCTGACATGAGAGAGGACAGAGGGAGGGAGAGCAGGGGTGGTGAGGTAGATCTGGGTGTCATCAGCACAGAGGTGATATTTGAAGCTATAACTGTTTACTGTTTACATAAGTTTACTCAGTGAAGAAGTATAAATGGAGAAGAGTAGAGGACCCAGAACAGATCCTTGAGGTACTCCAACAGACAGAGGCATTGGAGAGAAGGAGTCGCCGGCAAATGACACAGAAAAAGATCTGTGAGAAAGATAGGAGTGAATCCAGGAAAGAGCAGTGTCACAGAGGCCAAAAGAGCTAAGGATCTGCAGGAGGAGGGGGTGGTAAAGTAAGATGAGTATAGAGTAGTGGCCAATATTGTTAGCACAGAGAAGATAGTTCGTAACCTTGGTAAGGTGTCACCCTCGGTCACAGGTAGTCTGAGTCGCCCCTTCCTGATGAAGTCACTACCAGGCTTTTTATTACAGGCTTCCTGTTTCTTCAGTGCCCGTTTGTTTGTTCCTCTTTGTGGCTCCTGTGAGGACTTCACTGTGGAAACTCTTTAACTGCTGATTTTCTGTTGCCAAACTCTGCAAAGACTGACTATGCTGGGTTAACCATCAAACTTCCTGATAACCTGTTGCCAAACACTGCAAGTACTGTTTATTCTGTGAATCTCTCTAACTGCTGAGTTTCTGTTGCCAAACTCTGCAAAGACTGACTATGCTGGGTTAACCCTCAAACTTCCTGATAACCTGTTGCCAAACACTGCACGTACTGTTTATTCTGTGAAACTCTCAAACTGCATGTTAACCTGTTGCCAAACTCTGCAAGTACTGTTTATTCAGTATAAACCTTAAAACTGCTTGATATCCTGCTGTTGCCAAACTCTGCAAGTACTGTTTATTCAGTGTAAACTCTCAAACTGCACGATAACCTGTTGCCAATCTCTGCAAGTACTGATTAATCTGTGTTAACCTTCAAACTACCTGATATCCTGTTGTCTAACTCTGTAAGTACTGACTATTCAGTATTAACCCTCAAACTGCCTGATAACTTGTTGCCAAACTCTGCAAGGACTGATTACACAGTGTTAACCCTCAAACTACCTGATATCCTGTTGTCTAAATCTGCAAGTACTGACTATTCAGTATTAAAGTTCAAACTGCCTGATAACCTGTTGCCAAACTCTGCAAGGACTGACTACACAGTGTTAATCCTCAAACTGCCTGATAACAAGTTACCTACTCCTGCATTATTAACTGTTTCTTGTTTTACCCTTCCTCTGTCTGAGTATAAGTGGACTATCCCTGCTCTCCTGATTCTGTGGAAGTCATTTCCTGAAACCAGTCCCTTACTCAGAAGTCTATTTGGCTGATATCTTGAATTACTTTGGACTCAGGCTAACTCTGCTCCATATCGTGAGTATATTGTTTTTTAGAAGTTTTCATGGGGTCACGTCCTGGATTAAACTCAGAGTGAAAGGGTGTTGTTTAAGTTTGCCCTAGCATTTGGGTCTTTTTCTGGACATTTCCTAACCTGACATAAGGGCAGTCTCAGTTGAGTGTTTGGGGAGGAATCTGGATTGCAGGAGGTCAAGCAAGGAGTTGGCAGACAGGAAGTGGGTTAGGCAATTGTAAACTAGTCTTTCAAGGAGTTTTGATGTTAGTGGAAGCAGTGATATGAGGCGGTAGCTTTAAGGAGAATAAGGGCAGAGAGAGGATATTTTGAGTATGGGAGTGACTTTTGCATGTTTGAAAGAAGATGGGAATGAGCCGGTAGAGAGAGATAGGTTGAAGATGTGGGTAAGAGCAGGAGTGAGGGTGGAAGATAGGGAGGGTATTAGATGGGAAGGGATAGGGTTGAGCAGGCAGGTAGTGAAGCGTAAGGAAGATAGTAAGGAAGAAACTTCATTCTCAGTGGCTGGATGGAAGATGCAGAGGGTGGCAGAGAGAGTAACTGGGCCTGTTGTTGGAATATTGCAGGTTGGTGTTGGGATGTTGCTTCGGATAGTATGTGCTTTGTTAAAAAAGTAGTCTGCCAGGTCTTGAGCACTAAAAACAGATGGGGGTGGGGTGGAGCATGTGGGAAGAGGAGAGAGTTAAAGGTGGAGAAGAGTCATTTAGGGTTTGAGGAAAGAGTAGATATGAGAGAAGATAAGTAGGTTTGCTTGGCTAAGTGAAGGGCAGAAGTGTATGAGTGAAAAATAAACTTATAGTGTATGAAATCAGGTTCAGAGTTAGTTTTCCTCCAGACATACTCAGCAGTATGGGAGCATTTTTGCAAATAGCGTGTTTACTGAGAGTGCCAGGGCTGCAACTGACGGCGTGATGTTTTGCGCAGTTGGGAAGGGGCAAGTGTGTCTAGTGCAGAGGAGAGAGTTTTGTTATAGTGGGCTGTTGCGAGATCACGGCAGGTTATAGTGGAAGTGTGAGGGAGGAGATCTTGAATGATTTTTGAAAATTGGAGCAGATACACAGCATGTAGATTTCTACATGTGCGAGGGCGGGATGGACAAGTGGGTTTAGCTGTTGCATTAATATTATAGGTGACCAGGTGATGGTCCGAAATGAGAAAAGGGTGACAGGTGAGGTCAGCTATACAGGGAGTGCAGAATTATTAGGCAAATGAGTATTTTGACCACATCATCCTCTTTATGCATGTTGTCTTACTCCAAGCTGTATAGGCTCGAAAGCCTACTACCAATTAAGCATATTAGGTGATGTGCATCTCTGTAATGAGAAGGGGTGTGGTCTAATGACATCAACACCCTATATCAGGTGTGCATAATTATTAGGCAACTTCCTTTCCTTTGGCAAAATGGGTCAAAAGAAGGACTTGACAGGCTCAGAAAAGTAAAAAATAGTGAGATATCTTGCAGAGGGATGCAGCACTCTTAAAATTGCAAAGTTTCTGAAGCGTGATCATCGAACAATCAAGCGTTTCATTCAAAATAGTCAACAGGGTTGCAAGAAGCGTGTGGAAAAACCAAGGCGCAAAATAACTACCCATGAACTGAGAAAAGTCAAGCGTGCAGCTGCCAAGATGCCACTTGCCACCAGTTTGGCCATATTTCAGAGCTGCAACATCACTGGAGTGCCCAAAAGCACAAGGTGTGCAATACTCAGAGACATGGCCAAGGTAAGAAAGGCTGAAAGACGACCACCATTGAACAAGACACACAAGCTGAAACGTCAAGACTGGGCCAAGAAATATCTCAAGATTTTTCTAAGGTTTTATGGACTGATGAAATGAGAGTGAGTCTTGATGGGCCCGTGGCTGGATTGGTAAAGGGCAGAGAGCTCCAGTCCGACTCAGATGCCAGCAAGGTGGAGGTGGAGTACTGGTTTGGGCTGGTATCATCAAAGATGAGCTTGATGAGGGAAAACAGTACACCTCTCTGAACAGTGTCTGGGAGGCTGTGGTTGCTGCTGCACGCAATGTTGATGGTGAACAGATCAAAACACTGACAGAATCCATGGATGGCAGGCTTTTGAGTGTCCTTGCAAAGAAAGGTGGCTATATTGGTCACTGATTTGTTTTTGTTTTGTTTTTGAATGTCAGAAATGTATATTTGTGAATGTTGAGATGTTATATTGGTTTCACTGGTAAAAATAAATAATTGAAATGGGTATATATTTGTTTTTTGTTAAGTTGCCTAATAATTATGCACAGTAATAGTCACCTGCATACACAGATATCCCCCTAAAATAGCTATAACTAAAAACAAACTAAAAACTACTTCCAAAAATATTCAGCTTTGATATTAATGAGTTTTTTTGGGTTTATTGAGAACATGGTTGTTGTTCAATAATAAAATTAATCCTCAAAAATACAACTTGCCTAATAATTCTGCACTCCCTGTAGAACAAAGGTAAAAAAATACCAGGTCGATGGAATGTCCATCACGGTGGTTAGGGAATAGGGTGTATTATGAGAGACCGAAGGAGGATTTGAGTGAAAGACGTTTAGAGGCAGCAGGGGCAGATGGGTTGTCAATGGGAATGTTGAAGTCCCCAAGAATTAGGGTTGGTATATTTGTAGAGAGAAAGTGAGGAAGCCAGATGGCAAAGTTGTCAACGAATTGGGAGGTAGGTCCAGGAGGGTGATAGATAACTGCCACTTTGAGGGAGAGGGGGGAGAACAGGTGAATACAGTGGACTTCAAAGGAGGAGAAGGAGAGAGATGGGATTGGAGGTAGATACTGATAAGTGCAGGAGGGGGAGAGCAGGATTCCAACACTGCCACCCCGTTTCTCACCTGGCCTAGGGGTATGGCTAAAGTGAAGACCACCATGTGTGAGAACAGCAGTGGAAACTGTGTCGGAAGAAGATAGCCAGGTTTCGATAATCGGTAAAAGGGTGGAAGCATTTGAAATAAACAGGTCATGAATGGTTGTAAGTTTGTTGCAGACAGAGCGAGAGTTCCATAGTGCACAAGTGAAAGGAGTGTGTGCGTATGGGATGCATTGGATGGAAATGAGGTTATGTGTGTTGCTTTTATTAAAGTTTCTATGAGGAGTGTGTGATTAGGTAATGGTGGGAATGAGGGTGGGCCCAGGATTTGGAGAGATGTCGCCTGATGCTAATAGCAGCAAGATGGAAAGTAAGAGTAGGTGAGAATGAAATTTATAGCAGTGTGGGTAATTCTGTGACGTGGTACAGTTTAGTGACATAGATTTTAAAATAGAAAGTAGTTCATGCGAGTTAAGGTATGAAGAAGAAAAGAGAAAGGGGTCTATATAAACTGCATGTGGAGAAGGGTAAGGTTTAAGCATGTGAGCATGCCTGTGGAATAGGCATGAGACTGTTGTAAGAAAAAGCAGTCCAGAAAACATAGCAGAATATTAAGTGCAAAAGATTGTTTTTTAAATGAAAATAATTAGCTTGCCTCAAATCCTGTTCAATTCTTGTCTAATTCTTAGTGCTGCCACTTAAAGATGGTCACTACAGCAAAAACAGAGATGTTTAAAGGGGCATACCAGGGGTTAAGAACAGTGCAATAAATCCAGCAAAGACAGCGGTTTTAAAGGGACTTACCAGGGGCTAAGAACAGTGTAATAAATCCAGCAAAGACAGAGGTTTTAAAGGGACATACCAGGGGTTAAGAACAGTGTAATAAATCCAGCAAAGAAAGAGGTTTTAAAGGGACATACCAGGGGTTAAAAACAGTGTAATAAATCCAGCAAAGACAGAGGTTTTAAAGGGACATACCAGGGGTTAAGAACAGTGTAATAAATCCGGCAAAGACAGAGGTTTTAAAGGGACATGCCTGAAAGTAAATGAGAAATAGCAGGGTTAGATTCAGTAGATGTTAGGCCTAAATAAGTAGCAATCTGTGTAGTTGAAATTCTTGTCTAATTCTTAGTGCTGCCACTTAAAGATGGTCACTTAGACAGATGGGAGCTTAGAGAGATTGAATGCTCTGCAAACGCTCAGACCCCAGGTTACTATCAAACCAGGCGCCAGTGGCGACAGAGAGCGTATAATCACCGCCAGCTTAACACTGTAGACACAAGCTCTGGTTCCGATACGAAGGGTACAGAAAATCAGGGACAGGTACAATATACCACAACTACATCACAGCCTTTTTTAGGAATTACCACCCGATCAGCCACAGGGAGAGGCTCATTTCAGACGAGACGGAGGAGGATGTGATAGTTAACCTCAGCCAACATATCCTGAGTGATCAAGAATGGAAGGTCCTCAACAAAGGATTATCATTCGTTCCTACCACCTCTTGTAACAACTTTAAGACCTACATAGACATTATGAAATTTCAGAGACAACTTAAACTTGGTGATTTCTTCCAAGGGAAAACTCTAGAAGAAAATAAGCACACATTCAAGAAACCTAGCACTTTTGATCCACCCATGACAAATCCCAGCATTCGCACATTCACAAGGATTATCCAACAGAATCTATATCTAGCTATAGGAATAACATGACTTCAACTGACTGGGCAGCCGTACGATCTCTAACGGAGGACACGTCCATTTTGATACGTCCGGCAGATAAAGGTGGGACCATTGTAATCCAGGATTACACAGATTATAAAACTGAAATTTATACACAACTTGCTGATACAGTAACCTATAGGGCTCTACCATGTGATCCTACCATCATGTATAAATTGCGTATTGATAGTGTGATTGAATATGCTGCACAACTTAATTGGATTGATACCACACTGAGAGACTGGTTGATCACACAACACCCCATTAGGCCTATCATATACACGCCTGAGATCCACAAGCAACTCAGTTCCCCACCTGGGCGTCTGATTGTCTCTGCCCGTGGGTCACTCCTCCAACCGTTGGCAACCTACGTTGACTCTTTGCTCCAACCATTTGTGCTTAACATGCAGTCATATCTACGTGATTCCTTGGCTCTCGTTACGACCTTGTCACTGATTAAGGATGTACAACAAGATGACGTATTGGCCAGTATTGAGGCCAGTATTGATGTCACAAGTCTTTACACCATAATTCCACACGAAATGGGTATTGACATTGTTACACGTTGCCTGAATAGGTATCCCTATGTGGGTCCTCCCACAGAATTTATCTTGGAATTATTGACCCTTTGTCTCAAACTCAAACTACTTTAAGTTTGAGAAGGGATTCTATCTCCAGCAGATGGGCACAGCAATGGGCTCTAATATGGCACCTGCATTTGGAAACCTCTTTATGGAGCACATTGAAGAGAGTGTCTTTAAGGTCTATGAGCACAAACAGGTGCTGTTCTACAAATGTTACATTGATGACATCATAGTGATGTGGCATGGCACGAGGAATCATTGCAAGAATGGATCAATGAACTTAATGAAATAGGTGGACCTGTCAAACTCAAAGTTGTATCAAGTTACCGACTGGTTGACTTCCTGGATCTAAGGATTTTCAAAGATGATACTTGTCTGGGTAATACCCTCTATAAGAAGGAGGCGGATCGCAATTCACTACTCCATGCCTCTAGTTGCCACCCAAGATCTCTCATTAAAGCCATACTGGAGGCTTAGATGCTCCGTATGGTGCGTAAAAACACCTCGACAGAACGCTGCAAACACCAACTGGAGGAAATAGAATCAAGGTTTGCCAATAGAGGATATGACAATGAAACAATAAAGAACTCCAGATTGGCGGTGATGGACATCAATGTATCCAATACTCTGGATACTACTAGCCCTCTGACTCCGCAGAAGGCAAACTTTATTACTACCTATACCCCGAATACAAGAACATTAGGAACTACTCTGAAAGAACACTGGGAAATAGTGAAAACTGATGATACACTCCCGTATAAGGAATACGGGCCTCCCAGAATTGGTTACAAACTAGGAAGAAACCTCAGAGACATACTGATGACTACCGACCCTGTCAGAAGCTACATCAAGGTAATTAGAACCACCACTACTAGAAGGGGCTCATTCAGGTGTCCTAGTTGCACCACCTGCAATTCCATGTTACAGGGGAGCCACTTTAGACAACCACACACTAATGAGATATTCCCGATAAAACATCACCTGACTTGTACTACCAAATATGTTATTTACATGTTGAAATGCATATGTGGCCTTTATTACATCAGGAAAACCTCTGATGACATTAAAAAATGTATGGCCAATCATAGATGTTCCATTCGGCCTGTGATTGATAAGGGCAAGAGTGACCAACCATTCGCGAGACATTTTCTGGAAAACGTTCACACGGTTAAAAACTTGAGATTCATGCTTATAGACCACGTCCCACTCCTGTTAATAGGTGCGACAGGGATAAGCGTTTGCTACAGAGGGAGGCTGAATGCATCTATAAACTGGACATGATCCATCCCAGAGGCCTTAACATGGGCATTGACTGACATTGCTTTCTGTAGTGACTGTAATTTACACTATCCGATGACCCTATTTTCCTAGGTGATATCCCATTTGTTTGTTATTTGAGCTAGCTGCAGTACCCCCATATCTCCCCTTTACTCGGCCCTTTTAAAGTCCATATGTTTTTCGTGTCTTACTTTGAGCCAGTGTGTACCATTGGGTCTGTGTCTGTCGCCTATATCACTGTACTATGCCGCGGTATTACTTTGAGTTAGCTGGGATGATTATGGCTGGATTTCCTTTATTGTATAGTGTATATTATATGATATGACTACCTGGCATCTATATATATATATATGTTTTTGCTAACGCATAACTATTTCGAGTTTGATGGAGTGTTTTATCTGCAGAGACGTGGGACAGCCATGGGGGCTTTTGCCAACCTTTATATGGGTTGGTGGGAGCTGCATTTGCCAACCTTTATATGGGTTGGTGGGAGCTGTCCCACGTCTATGCAGATACTAACCCATTTAGGAACTCGGTTGTAGCATACAAGCACTACATTGACAACCTGCTATTGGTTTGGTCTGGCTCTGAAGAAGAGAGTCAACAATTTGTTGATCATCTAAATATCAACGAAGCAGGTCTACAGTTTACATATGTCTTTAACAAAGAGAAGGTGTTTTATTTGGATGTGGAATTGGAAGGAGACAGGCAGGACAATATGGTTAACTCTACACTTTATGTGAAACCGATTTTGGCTAATGCCCTGCTACACGCCAGGAGCTGTCACCCACGCCATATGAACTATGGCGTGGCTAAGGGACAGTTTATTCGGATTAAACAAAACTGTTCTCGAGAAGAGGATTTCCAGGCGGAGAGCAGGGCATTATGGAAAAGGCTTATAGCAAGGATGGACCTATTCGAAAAGCTTTTTTTGAAGTACAGAGTATACCAAGAGCAGAATTGTTAAAACCAAAAAAACCTACAAAGACAAGAGGGAATAGTGAGATATCTTTTATCACCACATACTCCAACCAATACAGAGAGGTCTGTGAGATAGTTAGGAGAAATTTGCCTGTTCTTAAGGCTGATGATGCCCTTAAAGATGTGATAGACAAAGGTTGCCGCTTTGTTTCAAGGAGAAATGTTACTATTGGCAACTTAGTCTCACCCAGTGCCCTAAGAAAACCCCCTAAAAAGAGTAGTTGGTTGAGCTGCAAGGGTCACTATAAATGTGGCTTACATAGTTGTACAGCTTGCAACCATACTACAGTTGGCAAGGTGTTTCAATCCAACTACACACAACGGGTATTTGATTGTAATTATTGCACCAACTGTCGTTCTGATTTTGCAATCTATGTCATAACGTGTACCTCATGTAAAAAGCAATATGTGGGGTGCACAACACGTGAGGTCCGAGAGCGCATACGTGAGCATCTCAATGACATAGAAAGAGGTAGAATGGCACTTCATACACGAGCATGATAAAAATATTAACTCATTTACTTGGATTATTATTGATTTGGTTAAAAATAAACCTAGAGGAGGAAATAGGATCATGGAACTGTATAAAAAGGAGGCCTTTTGGATATTTAAATTATATACACGAAGTCCAAATGACATGAATATCGAAGGTGATTTGATCAACTTTTGGTGTTAATCCGAATCTTCCTCCTCTATCTTTAGTAGCAATACTATTTTTGATTGATCATCCTCTATTTGACTAATCACACTAACTAAAACTACTTTTGAAGATATAATTCAATTAGGCATCTGTTCAGTCTAGTAATGATCAAATTATTAACAGTATTAGGGTTATACTATTTACAGTTTAGGTGTATCATAATGGGTTAGTAAGAAGTCACAATTAAATAAGCCCATTGTCTATGGGTACCTGTGTATATACATGCATATGACCAGTCCCCCATAAGTTAGATATTGCAATAGGGGAGTAGGAATATAATATGTTGCATATGCATGTATAGACAGGGAGACTACCCTCATATAGGGAAATAGCTTTATGTAGCATTTACCACTTGTTAACACCCTATCAACAGACTTATGAGTATTTTCCCAATATCCTTAAGTTTTAAAACTGTAATGTCTCATATTGGTAAACAGTAACCTTAATCCAATTTGAAATTATTTAAGAGCATAGTCTGATTTGATTAAGAAAATGAAAGCACCTTAGTCTTACCATCAGTATGGTGTTAGTTAACGAAATGCCAAGTTCTCAGGGAAGCTAAATAGTTAACTATTAATTACTGTAGCACAGACAGCCAATCATGGTTAAGGGAGTGGTATAAGGCCACAGGTTTTACTTGGACCATTAGTTCTATGATTAAGGCCAGCCAAGGCCGAAACATGTCAGACTGAGTCTACCCTTGTCTGTGCTTATTTGTTTTTAAGTGCCTGATGTTGACATTTTATGGAGAATAAAGAAACCGCTTTTTTACCATATCCGGTATTCGTTTTGGTTTGGTTACCTGGCATCTATATTCACACATACTTTTGACCTACTAGCAGACTAGTCCTATAGCTTGTGCATGTCTATCTTACGTACCACTCTCGTGCTACTTATAACTATTTTCAGTATTATTCCTAACCATCCTCCCCATATATCACACACACTTACGTCTTTACACTGTATTTACACCTACGCTGACATGTTTAGATTTCATCTTGCGCACTATTAGTATTGCACCTGACCGTAGGGGCATGTCTGTCTCCTCCAATCACGAGCGACTTAACACGCCCTACATTACGAGCCGCTTGTGCTCATTCTTTACTTTGGCCACTTTTGTTAGTGCGCATGCGCAACCCTGAGCATACACGCTGCTACTATATGGGAACACACGATAAGATCCTGTCAATTGCGGTTTACAATTTCTTACCTGTTTATATTCTTCTGCTGTTTAGGAGTCGGCTCACCCTAGGTGCATTTCTCGTTTGTTGTTTCCTTTTTGAAATCACTAATAGAGGATCCATAAGTAGATTTACATATAGATTGCATTTAACACACTGTATTTTAGTGCAGGCTTGTTAGCCCGGTCCTACAATGTAAGTTGATTTGTGCATTTTCCGAATAAGCCCGGTCTTGAGGTCAGTGGTCAGCCTGGTGTGTTATATTCCCATATTTACATGCACCTTATTTATACATATGTATCGGCCCTGCTTTGCACTTTATATATGTTACTGTTTGTCCAAGATGTTTATAAGAATGCAGCACTGTCACTTTGCATTATTGTATCACTATATATTATGCGTTTTTTTTTCACGGGGGAGGGTCACTGGTGGGTATAAATATTTTGTGTTCACACTGATGTATTAGTCTGATGAAGGGGAGCATTCCCTGAAACGTCACTAATTAAAAGCAAGTTCTGCATTTATCAAGCCCAGCAAGTGCTGTCTCCTGTTTTATATATATATATATATATATATATATATATATAATATATATATATAGATATATCTATCTATATATATATATATATATATATATAATATATATATATAGATATATCTATATATATATATATATATATATAGATATATATATATATATATCTCCTATATTATAAAAGACAAGTGTTTGTCTGAAGCCGTCATGCGCAGTACAGACAAACACTTGGCCTTAGATTCTATTCTCGCGCACCTCGGCATAGCTGACAGCTTGGGAGCGCGAGCTACTCAACAGCTGTGAGGTCTGCTGCGTGAGAAGCGGCAACGCGCTCCCCAGACCTCACAGCAGTTTGTGGCCGACGGGAGCGTCGCGAGGGGCGTGGCCGGGCGTCGCGGGCGTCGAGAGGGGCGTGGCCGGGCGTCGCGAGGGGCGTGGCCGGGGCGGGTGTTGCCGCGATGGGGCGAAGACAGAGCCAGAGAGGGAGCAGGAGGGGGGGGGGGGGGGCAGAGAGCCAAAGAGAAGGGGGGGGCAGAGAGCCAAAGAGAAGGGGGGGGCAGAGAGCCAAAGAGAAGGGGGGGGGCAGAGAGCCAAAAAGGAGAGAGAGCCAAAGAGGGGGGAGAGAGAGCCAAAGAGGGGGGAGAGAGAGCCAAAGAGGGGGGGGGAGAGAGCCAAAGGGGGGGGGAGAGAGCTAAAGGGGGGGAGAGCCAAAGAGGGGGGAGAGAGAGAGCCAAAGAGGAAAGAGAGCCAAAGAGGAGAGCAAAAGAGGGGAGAGAGACAAAGAGGGGGGAGAGAGAGCCAAAGAGGGGGGGTGCAGAGCCAAAGAGGGGGGGGGGAGAGCCAAAGAGGGGGGGAGAGAGCCAAAGAGGGGGGGAGAGCACCAAAGAGGGGGGAGAGAACAAAAGAGGGGGGAGAGAGCCAAAGAGGGGAGGGGAGAGCAAAAGAGGGGGGGGAGAGCCAAATAGGGGGGGAGCCAAAGGGGAGGGGGGAGCCAAAGGGGAGGGGAGAGCCAAAGAGGGGGGAGAGAGAGAGCCAAAGAGGAGAGAGAGCCAAAGAGGGGGGAGAGAGAGCCAAAGAGGGGGGAGAGAGAGCCAAAGGGGGGGGGAGCCAAAGAGGGGCGAGAGAGAGCCAAAGAGGAGAGAGAGCAAAAGAGGGGAGAGAGCCAAAGAGGGGGGGGGAGAGCCAAAGAGGGGGGGGAGCCAAAGAGGGGAGGGGGGAGAGCCAAAGGGGGGGAGCCAAAGAGGGGGGAGAGAGAGCAAAAGAAAGGATGGAGAGAGCCAAAGAGGGGAGAGAGAGAGCAAAAGAGGGGAGAGAGACAGCAAAAGAGGGGAGAGAGAGAACAAAGGAGAGGGGGGAGAGAAAGAAAAAAAGAGAGGGGGGAAAGAAAGCAAAAGAGAGGGGGGAAGAGAGAGCAAAAGAAAGGGGGGAGCGAGCAAGGGGTGGGACCGCTGTTCTGAAAAAAATGGCCCGTGTACACGGGCTTTAGTACTAGTATATATATATTAGGCAATAAGCCTGCCCAGAGGGCAGTCTATGTTTAAAAAATACAAACTCTGAAGCTAAAGTTACAAAAAAATAAAAAAAGTAAAATTACAGACAAATATAAACACAGTATCCAAAATAAAAAAATTAAATCTAAACTAATATAAAAATAAAAAATCCCCCCAAAATAAAAACACCACCTAATCTAATACTAAACTATCAATAGCCCTGAGAAGGGGGGGCAGAGAGCCAAAGAGAAGGCGGGGGGGGGCAGAGAGCCAAAGAGAAGGCGGGGGGGCAGAGAGCCAAAGAGAAGGGGGGGCAGAGAGCCAAAGAGAAGGGGGGGGGCAGAGAGCCAAAGAGAAGGGGGGGACAGAGAGCCAAAGAGAAGGGGGGGCAGAGAGCCAAAGAGAAGGGGGGGGCAGAGAGCCAAAGAGAAGGGGGGGGCAGAGAGCCAAAGAGAAGGGGGGGCAGAGAGCCAAAGAGAAGGGGGGGGCAGAGAGCCAAAGAGAAGGGGGGGGGCAGAGAGCCAAAGAGAAGGGGGGGGGCAGAGAGCCAAAGAGAAGGGGGGGGGAGAGAGAGCCAAAGAGAAGGGGGGAAGAGAGCCAAAGAGAAGGGGGGAAGAGAGCCAAAGAGAAGGGGGGGAGAGCCAAAGAGAAGGGGGGGAGAGCCAAAGAGGGGGGAGAGAGAGAGCCAAAGAGGAAAAAGAGCCAAAAAGGAGAGAGAGCCAAAGAGGGGGGAGAGAGAGCCAAAGAGGGGGGAGAGAGAGCCAAAGAGGGGGGGGAGAGAGCCAAAGGGGGGGGAGAGAGCTAAAGGGGGGGAGAGCCAAAGAGGGGGGAGAGAGAGAGCCAAAGAGGAAAGAGAGCCAAAGAGGAGAGCAAAAGAGGGGAGAGAGACAAAGAGGGGGAGGGAGAGCCAAAGAGGGGGGGAGAGAGCCAAAGAGGGGGGGAGAGCACCAAAGAGGGGGGAGAGAACAAAAGAGGGGGGAGAGAGCCAAAGAGGGGAGGGGAGAGCAAAAGAGGGGGGGGAGAGCCAAATAGGGGGGGAGCCAAAGGGGAGGGGAGAGTCAAAGAGGGGGGAGAGAGAGAGCCAAAGAGGGGGGAGAGAGAGCCAAAGAGGGGGGAGAGAGAGCCAAAGAGGGGGGAGAGAGAGCCAAAGAGGGGGGAGAGAGAGCCAAAGGGGGGGGAGCCAAAGAGGGGAGAGAGAGAGCCAAAGAGGAGAGAGAGCAAAAGAGGGGAGAGAGCCAAACAGGGGGGGGAGCCAAAGAGGGGGGGGAGCCAAAGTGGGGGGGGGGAGAGCCAAAGGGGGGGGGAGCCAAAGAGGGGGGAGAGAGAGCAAAAGAAAGGATGGAGAGAGCCAAAGAGGGGAGAGAGAGAGCAAAAGAGGGGAGAGAGAGAGCAAAAGAGGGGAGAGAGAGAACAAAGGAGAGGGGGGAGAGAAAGAAAAAAAGAGAGGGGGGAAAGAAAGCAAAAGAGAGGGGGGAAGAGAGAGCAAAAGAAAGGGGGGGAGCGAGCAAGGGGTGGGACCGCTGTTCTAAAAAAAATGGCCCGTGTACACGGGCTTTAGTACTAGTATATATATATTAGGCAATAAGCCTGCCCAGAGGGCAGTCTATGTTTAAAAAATACAAACTCTGAAGCTAAAGTTACAAAAAAATAAAAAAAGTAAAATTACAGACAAATATAAACACAGTATCCAAAATAAAAAAATTAAATCTAAACTAATATAAAAATAAAAAATCCCCCCAAAATAAAAACACCACCTAATCTAATACTAAACTATCAATAGCCCTTAAAAGGGCCTTTAGTAGGGCATTGCCCTAAGTTAAACAGCTCTTTTACCTCTAAAAAATACTAAGTCCCCCCTAACAGTAAAAAAACGCCCCACCCACCGATCCCCCTAAAATAAAAAAACCTAACAATAAAAAAAAAATCAACTACCCATTGCCGCTAAAGGGGCATTTGTATGGGCATTGCCCTTAAAAGGGCATTCAGCTCTTTTACTGCCCGTAAAAGGGCAATCAGCTCTTTTTCAATGCCAAAAATAACCCTAATCTAAAAAGGGTTTGCCATGGAATTGTAATATCAATCTGGCCCTCTATATTCACAAATCAAAATGTTTATTGTTGTTGCTGATATTGAAATTGTGAGAATTTATGCTTTGTCTTAATTTGTAGCCCACTCTCTTCAATGTTGGATTTAAAATGACACCATGCACACTATTTTTCTATTATTTGTATGAAAGAATAGCAGTTGAATATGGTAAAAATATTCCATTTTTTTTTTTGCATGAAAAATGAAACTAACATTACAGGGACAGTAAACACTGTAATTGTTATTGTTTAAAAAGATAGATGATGCCTTTACTACCCATTCCCCAGCTTTGCACAACCAACATTGTTATATTAATACATTATAGCATTTAAACCTCTAAATTTAAGCCACTACAGACAGCCTTTTATCACATGCTTTTTTATTAGCTTTTCTTTTTATATATATATATCTCCTATATTATAAAAGACAAGTGTTTGTCTGAAGCCGTCATGCGCAGTACAGACAAATACTTGGCCTTAGATTCTATTCTCGCGCACCTCGGCATAGCTGACAGCTTGGGAGTGCGAGCTACTCAACAGCTGTGAGGTCTGCTGCGTGAGAAGCGGCAACGCGCTCCCCAGACCTCACAGCAGTTTGTGGCCGACGGGAGCGTCGCGAGGGGCGTGGCCGGGCGTCACGAGGGGCGTGGCCGGGCGGGTGTTGCCGCGATGGGGCGTGGCCGGGCGGGGTCCCGCGAAGACAGAGCCGGAGAGGGAGCAGGAGGGGGGGGCAGAGAGCCAAAGAGAAGGGGGGGGGCAGAGAGCCAAAGAGAAGGGGGGGCAGAGAGCCAAAGAGAAGGGGGGGGCAGAGAGCCAAAGAGAAGGGGGGGGCAGAGAGCCAAAGAGAAGGGGGGGGGCAGAGAGCCAAAGAGAAGGGGGGGGGGGCAGAGAGCCAAAGAGAAGGGGGGGGGCAGAGAGCCAAAGAG
Organism: Bombina bombina; assembly: GCF_027579735.1. Lineage (NCBI taxonomy): Eukaryota > Metazoa > Chordata > Amphibia > Anura > Bombinatoridae > Bombina > Bombina bombina. The sequence goes on from NC_069500.1 coordinate 497,846,411, forward strand.
ATGGGGGGGGGCAGAGAGCCAAAGAGAAGGGGGGGGCAGAGAGCCAAAGAGAAGGGGGGGCAGAGAGCCAAAGAGAAGGGGGGGGCAGAGAGCCAAAGAGAAGGGGGGGGGCAGAGAGCCAAAGAGAAGGGGGGGCAGAGAGCCAAAGAGAAGGGGGGGGGGCAGAGAGCCAAAGAGAAGGCGGGGGGGGCAGAGAGCCAAAGAGAAGGGGGGGCAGAGAGCCAAAGAGAAGGGGGGGGCAGAGAGCCAAAGAGAAGGGGGGGGGCAGAGAGCCAAAGAGAAGGGGGGGGCAGAGAGCCAAAGAGAAGGGGGGGCAGAGAGCCAAAGAGAAGGGGGGGGGGCAGAGAGCCAAAGAGAAGGGGGGGGCAGAGAGCCAAAGAGAAGGGGGGGAGAGAGAGCCAAAGAGAAGGGGGGGGGGAGAGAGCCAAAGAGAAGGGGGGAAGAGAGCCAAAGAGAAGGGGGGGAGAGCCAAAGAGAAGGGGGGGAGAGCCAAAGAGGGGGGAGAGAGAGAGCCAAAGAGGAAAAAGAGCCAAAAAGGAGAGAGAGCCAAAGAGGGGGGAGAGAGAGCCAAAGAGGGGGGAGAGAGAGCCAAAGAGGGGGGGGAGAGAGCCAAAGGGGGGGGGGGAGAGAGCTAAAGGGGGGGAGAGCCAAAGAGGGGGGAGAGAGAGAGCCAAAGAGGAAAGAGAGCCAAAGAGGAGAGCAAAAGAGGGGAGAGAGACAAAGAGGGGGGAGAGAGAGCCAAAGAGGGGGGGCAGAGCCAAAGAGGGGGGGGAGAGCCAAAGAGGGGGGGAGAGAGCCAAAGAGGGGGGGGAGAGCACCAAAGAGGGGGGAGAGAACAAAAGAGGGGGGAGAGAGCCAAAGAGGGGAGGGGAGAGCAAAAGAGGGGGGGAGAGCCAAATAGGGGGGGAGCCAAAGGGGAGGGGGAGCCAAAGGGGAGGGGAGAGCCAAAGAGGGGGAGAGAGAGAGCCAAAGAGGAGAGAGAGCCAAAGAGGGGGGAGAGAGAGCCAAAGAGGGGGGAGAGAGAGCCAAAGAGGGGGGAGAGAGAGCCAAAGGGGGGGAGCCAAAGAGGGGAGAGAGAGAGCCAAAGAGGAGAGAGAGCAAAAGAGGGGAGAGAGCCAAAGAGGGGGGGGGGGAGAGCCAAAGAGGGGGGGAGAGCCAAAGGGGGGGGGGGAGAGCCAAAGAGGGGGGAGAGAGAGCAAAAGAAAGGATGGAGAGAGCCAAAGAGGGGAGAGAGAGAGCAAAAGAGGGGAGAGAGAGAGCAAAAGAGGGGAGAGAGAGAACAAAGGAGAGGGGGGAGAGAAAGCAAAAGAGAGGGGGGAAAGAAAGCAAAAGAGAGGGGGGAAGAGAGAGCAAAAGAAAGGGGGGAGCGAGCAAGGGGCTTTAGTACTAGTATATATATATTAGGCAATAAGCCTGCCCAGAGGGCAGTCTATGTTTAAAAAATACAAACTCTGAAGCTAAAGTTACAAAAAAATAAAAAAAGTAAAATTACAGACAAATATAAACACAGTATCCAAAATAAAAAAATTAAATCTAAACTAATATAAAAATAAAAAATCCCCCCAAAATAAAAACACCACCTAATCTAATACTAAACTATCAATAGCCCTTAAAAGGGCCTTTAGTAGGGCATTGCCCTAAGTTAAACAGCTCTTTTACCTCTAAAAAATACTAAGTCCCCCCTAACAGTAAAAAAATGCCCCACCCACCGATCCCCCTAAAATAAAAAAACCTAACAATAAAAAAAAAATCAACTACCCATTGCCGCTAAAGGGGCATTTGTATGGGCATTGCCCTTAAAAGGGCATTCAGCTCTTTTACTGCCCGTAAAAGGGCAATCAGCTCTTTTTCAATGCCAAAAATAACCCTAATCTAAAAAGGGTTTGCCATGGAATTGTAATATCAATCTGGCCCTCTATATTCACAAATCAAAATGTTTATTGTTGTTGCTGATATTGAAATTGTGAGAATTTATGCTTTGTCTTAATTTGTAGCCCACTCTCTTCAATGTTGGATTTAAAATGACACCATGCACACTATTTTTCTATTATTTGTATGAAAGAATAGCAGTTGAATATGGTAAAAATATTCCATTTTTTTTTTGCATGAAAAATGAAACTAACATTACAAGGACAGTAAACACTGTAATTGTTATTGTTTAAAAAGATAGATGATGCCTTTACTACCCATTCCCCAGCTTTGCACAACCAACATTGTTATATTAATACATTATAGCATTTAAACCTCTAAATTTAAGCCACTACAGACAGCCTTTTATCACTTGCTTTTTTATTAGCTTTTCACAACAGGATACTACTAGTTCATGTGGGTCATATAGATAACATTGTGCTCACGTCCATGGAGTTATTTAAGAGTCAGCACAACGCAGCACTAATTAGCTAAAATGCAAGTCAACAGATAATTAATAAAAAGTCATGTGATCGGGGGCTGTCAGAAGATGCTTAGATACAAAGTAATCAGAGAGTTAAAAAGTATATTAATACAACTGTGTTGGTTATGCAAAACTGGGGAATGGGCAATAAAGGGATTATCTGTCTTTTAAAACAATAAAAATTATATTGTAGACTGTCCCTTTAAATGGACAGTCAAGGCCAAAAAAACTTTCATGATTTAAATAGGGCATGTAATGTTAAATGACTTTTCAGTTTACTATTATCACCAATTTTGCTTTGTCCTCTTGGTATTCTTAGTTCAAAGCTAAACCTAAGAGGTTCATGTTCTAATTTCTTAGACCTTGAAGGCCACCTCTAATCTGAAAGCATTTTGACAGTTTTTCACCACTAGAGGGCGTTAGTTTATGTGTTTCATATAGATAACATTGAGCTCACGCACATGAAGCTCCTAGGAGTGAGCACTGATTGGCTAAAATGCAAGTCTGTCAAAATAACTGAAATAAGGGGGCAGTTTGCAGAGGCATAGATACAAGGTAATTGCAGAGTTAAAACGTGTATTATTATAACTGTGTTCATTATGCAAAACTGGGGAATGGGTAATAAAGGGATTATGTACCTTTTTTTAAACAATAAAAATTCTGGTGTTGACTGTCTCATTAAAGGGATAGTCTAGTCAAAATTAAACTTGTATGAATCAGATAGGGCATGCAATTTTTTTAATTTTTTTTTTTAAAACTTTTATTTATATCCAGCAGTGCATACAGAGAGAAAAAGAAAAAACATAATTGACGCCACGCAGGGCCCAAAACAGACAGCAGAGAAATCAAATGAAATTGCCAACAGAAATGTTTATCAATATAAACAAGGTTTCTCTAAATTACATTGTATACTCTGCAGGAGGGTTTTTTCTTTTTTTAACTTCCTATCCTAACAATTTCTCAATCATTATGACCTCCCTGTATATAATATTCTCAATCATTATGACCTTCACAATATATAAGTGGAAAAGGAGAAAGAAGAAGAAAAAAAAAAAAAAAAAAAGACTTGATATTATGTGAATGTAAGGACTAATAGTCGGTACCCACCTCTGTAACAGAGGCAGACCAAGATCCATCTATGATAACTGAGAACTTTGAGATCTCGCAGCAGGATCACTTTTATATATACTCTAAGATGTTCCCTATTCTTCCTATTATCATAGTAAATTCCTTATCCAAATCTAGGTATTAGGTCAAATTTTATAATCAAGGTCTAGAGTGGTGATGTGGCAGTAGTCACCACTAATTAAGACAGGCCATAACAATACACCATACAACATACAGCCACACAAAACAACAAACAAAATAATAATAAATAATGAAGAAAAAAGAAAAAAAAAAGGGGGGGGAAAGGACTAGAGAGAGGGGGATTTTTATTCACCACTCTCTATCTCCAATTACCAAATGCCAAGAAGAACTATTTCTGAGTTTTTAAATGGGAAAATCAAGAAATCAATTTCCCTTTCTTGAAATGTTTTTATAAAAACTGCCCATTTATTAAAAAATGTTCTTATATCCGATTCTTTGTCAATATTTGTATCTTTTTGTTCTAGTACGCATTGTTTTTTTAGATAATTCTTGACTTCGATAATGGTTGGCAGAGTTCTCATTTTCCATTTTTTACAGATCAAGTATCTAGAGGCCAAAATAGAGAGATTTACTAGTTTTTCATTACTCCGAGCGCTACTGTTAATATTTAAACATAGAATGATTTGATATAGTGATAGAGTGGTTATTTCAATTTTCAAGACATTTTTAAGCCAGTATTCCAATTTATTCCAAAATCTTCTAATCTTGGGACAATGCCAGAACATATGTATCAAATCTGCTGCAGGGCAGTAACATTTGGGGCATTTATTGAATTGTTGGTTATGCACTCTGAGGCCTCTCTCCGGGGTGAAATAAGCCCTATGAAGGAGCCTAAGATGCTCCTCTCGTCAGGTAGCCGAAATGGTGGTGGATGCGACTTTGTTAATCAATAACTGAAGAGTTTTTGATACAATATTACTTTGAGGTATTAGGGAGGTCCAAACCGTTGCCAACCCTTCCAAAGTAGGGGCGGCTTTACTGGCACTGAGTATGCGATAACACGGAGCAATAGACATAAAGCCATTTTTGGCTAAAGTTAGCCAATTTTCCAACTTACCTAGCGCCCAGCACCAGTCGGCTTCTCTAACTAATTCAGCTGTTTAATGTCTTATTTGCAAATATGCAAAGAAATCTTTATTAACAAGGTTAAATTCAGTCTTCAATTCCTCAAAAGACTTAATACACTTTCTTTCGCTATCTATCAGAGAGGAGATCTTAACCAGGCCGTTGTTGTGCCATCGATTAAAAACCGCTGAGTTTATCCCTGCTTGGAATTGTGGTTTCCTATCATGGGAAGATAATTTGAGACAGTACTGGTTATTGCCAAGATTTTAGTTACTTTCCACCATGCTTTTATAGGATTATATATAGTTTTAAATCTTTTTATTTTTTCTGGAAGCTTCTTTGGCAAACAATGGATTAAGGCCACTGGGAAATATGGTTCACAGATATTAAGTTCAAGTTCATTATTAAGAATGTAATTCTTAATGAAGATCCAGTCCATTATTATACGTGCTAAGAAGCTGAGATTATAAAATCTGATATTTGGCACTACTATGCCTCCATACTCCCTTGGTGCATTAAGTTTGGTAAAAGATATCTTGGATCTTTTCCCTTGCCATATAAATTGTATGAGTGCAGTATTAATTGAGCGAATATCTTTTTCCAACAAGATTAACGGGAATAATGTAGTTTATAAGACAGGGGTAAGTAGGATAATGCTGATATTTTCAAATACCCAAAGGAAAAGAAGAAATCGTCAATATTACCCGCTGGAGATCTGAGAAATATCCATGACTGAGGGAGACCCTTTTCTAAAGCGACCCCTCTCGCGCAGCACCGGTGGGAGAGGGGGCGCCTATTCAGGTTTGCTGAGAATGTGAGCTGTTGCTCAGCTGTCAAGAATCCAGGCCAGCCCGGAAGGCGAAACTGCAGCGGGGATATTTTCGCCTGACGTCTGGGTAGTACTCCTGGAGGCGAGCAGCGGTCGGGTCCCCTCACGCAGCACCGGTGGGAGGGGACTACGCGACCGAAGAGGAAGTGCCGAGCTCTAAGCCTCTCTACCCCTCTCCACCCTTGATGAAGGCTCGTGAAGGAGACCAAGTCGGGCAGAGAACCCCAGGTCCGCACTCGATGCCGGAGATCAATAGCAGGAAACCTCTCTTTAACCAGGTAAGATCGTAGAGGGGTCAGTAACTCTTCAGATCTCAGCACAGCGGGGAAGGAGAACAGCGGGTGAAACTTTAGTGTGGTATGTTGCTTTGGGACAAGTCCTCTGGTTGTATAGAAGAAGTTCAGCGTAGGAGAAAGACAGCAAACTCCTTTAGATATTACCCCTTAGTAAGGCAATATATGAAGAAAGGGGATAAGGTCTTATAACTGCTGCAATAAGCAGCCCAGTGCTTTGGTACGGCACTGTGTAGGTTCTGGAAGCGGTGGAATTAGCTAGGCAAGCCAAAAACCTGAGACAGTGGGTTTGAGCGCGAAAGTACCGCCAAGGCTTGTAGTGGAGGAATTGCTGCACAGGTGATTCACCTGACCAAACACCTGAGCTGATCCTCCGGAACCTCTCTCTAGGGCATGCAATTTTAAACAACTTTCCAATTTACTTTTATCATCAAATTTGTTTTGTTCCCTTGGTGGTATTTTTGAAAAGCTAAACGTAGCTTGGCTCAAAATGATTTTATTACAAAGACAGATACTTCAAATTTGCTTATAACTTTTTAAACAGAAAAATAACATCCAATGAGAATAGGACTACAAAGGTCAGTATTAAATGACCAGTAAGACTATAAATAGTCCAAAATAAACATCCTCTTTTTTTTTTCTGTATTCCGCTTTCTCTCCTGCTTTCTAGCAGCTTTGTCTGACTATCGCTCACCTCTCTCTGTTGCGCTTGCTGTGCTGTCCGCTCCCGGCTCCTGCCGCCATTTTCTTTTTTCCCCTTCCTTCCAGTGACGTCCCGGGACTCATTTTTCCGCCTCCTTTCTCTGCTACATTATCGAGTAAGCTCCCGCCTCCTCCATTACCTCACTCGACACCTCCCTGACACGACTTTGACAGTTTCTGCTGCCAGACTCAATTTGTAAATTAGCAACAATTGTTACAGACTTTGTTCTTTCAATCCGAACTGGTTTATTTTTTGTTGCATGTTACTGTTATACGTTTTAAATAGTTTTCCCTATTATTATTATAGAATAAGGTTTATTCAAACAGTCAAATATGTCAACCGTTTAGGAGGTACAACTTCAAAAATTGCATCCAATCTTACCAAGGATTTTATTCTTCAATGTCTTTCTCAGAATATTTTTCTGCAAGCAAAACATTTACCAGGTCTATACAATCAAGCTGCAGACAGGGGTTCTCGATTTTTATCGGATGCCAGCGATAGGAAATTGAACAGGAATATGTTTCTTCTTTTACAGTCTCTGAGAGGTCCTTTTTCATAGATCTTTTTGCCTCTCATCTGAATTTTCAAATTCTTCCATTTTTCAGTTGGAGACCAGATCCCAAAGCCCTAGCGACAGATGCATTTCTTCAACAGTGGCCAATCACAGGAGCTTATGCATTTCCACCTTTTTTGATGATTTCCTCAAACAATTTCCTTTGTGAAAAGGAACCTATTATCCCTCCTTCTGATAACTCCTTGGGGGCCAACCCAATCTTGGTTCCCTTCTCTTCTGGAGATGTCTTTCCTTCCTCCAATATTAATTCCTCTTCAACAAGACCTCCTTACAAATCCCATAGGAGAATTTCACGAACTTGATCTTCAAGGGTCCCTTCAACTTATTGCTTGGAACATTTCAGAGGATCCTGGTCCTCCGACGGTATTTCGACAGGAGCTAAACTTCTCCTTCAAGACTCTTGGGCACCAGGAACCAGAAAATTTTATTTTTGCTCTTGGTCTAAATGGTCTAGCTTGTGCAACAGCAGGAATCTGGATCCCTTTTCAGCCCCTTTAAACAACGTTAATAATTATCTCACTTCTTTATTTGAGGCTGGGTTTGGCTTACATATCTATTAATATTACTCATTCTGCTATCTCAGCTGGACATGGATTACTTCATAACATGCCTATAGGTCAACATGTTACTATATGTAAACTTCTGAAAGCTATTCAGGTTAAGAGACCTCCAGTAGCTTGATATAACCGTTTTTGGAATGTGGATTTGGTTATTAATCTTTTTAAATCTTGGCCAGATAATAAAGATTTATCACTAAAACAACTTACATGTAAACTTGCTACATTATTATGTCTTTTATCATTTAAAAGAATTTCAAATGTTAGAGCTCTCGATTATGATGCAAAAATGTTTTCCCCTCATGGTGTAATTTTTTTCTCTGTCTAGACGTACTAAAACTTTATCTTCTTTTATATTTTATCCTTATTTCTATGAACAACCTAAACTTTGTGTTGTATCCTGTCTAAAAATCTATGAATCTAAGACTTTCTCTTTTCGAAATTCTTCCTCTAATCAACTTCTGATTTCTTTTTCTCCTCCTCATTTACCTGTTACTTCTACTACAATTAGTAGGTGGATTAAGTGGATTTTATTAAAGAGACAGAGACAAATATTTTCCCACCTCTTTTATTGCTTATTGTCCCCTCCCTATATTTTGCTTATTTTATAGTACTTAATAATGTTATATGTTTTTCAACTCTAAGAATTTGAAAGAAAATTTTCTCCAGATGTCTCTTCAGAAATTCTGAACCCCCCTACTTTCAAGATCTATTCTCATTGGATGTTATTTTTCAGGGTTTTTTTTTGTTTAATTTATGGCAGTTAATATGTTATACTTTTAAAAGCTGTTGAGCAGTAAAGGAAAAGTTATAAGCAAATATTTGTCTCTGTCTCTTTAATAAAATCTAGATTATACCGTTACTAAGTTAGGATAATCGGAATTTCTAAACCGTTGAAAACCACCTCTTAGCTCAGAGCATTTTGAAAGTTTTTCACAGTTAGACAGTACTAGTTTATGTGTGTCATATAGATAACATTGTGCTCACTCCCGTGGAGTTATTTAGTAGTCTGCACTGATTGGATAAACTGCATGTCTGTCAAAAGCACTGAGATAAGGGGACAGTCTGCAGAGGCTTAGATACAAGGCAATCACAGAGGTAAATCATATTAATATAACTGTCTTGGTTATGCAAAACTGGGGAATGGGTAATAAAGGGATTATGTATTTTTTTAAACAATAACAATTCTGGTGTAGACTGTCCCTTTAAGTGCATATCTGTAAATAAGTAAGTCCTGGTGAGCTACTGGCTGATAGGGACAACTCACAAATAAAAGAATATTAATTGAAAAAGAAATGGATGACATTTGGGATGTGCCTTTGGATCGTTTGTGAGGATCCGAATGCGGAAGTAAACAGCGGTTCCTGCCTTTCAGATATTTTTGCAGCCGGACTGATTCTTGTAAAAGATCCCCACTCTAAGATTTGCACAGATATTAGTGTGGGGATCTTTTACAGGAATCAATCCGGCTATGAAAATATCCTCAGCTACGAAATTATCCTCAGGGCACAAGCCGCTATTTACTTCTGCATTCGGACCCTCACAAAAGATCTAAATGCACATCCCTAGATGACATAGCCCTACAACAACAAAGTATGTTGAAAACAGTTGAGAGTAAAAGCACTAATGTGTTAAATATTATTCTTTTGCAGGCATCCAGCTCGTGGGGCACGCAACGATTGGAGGAAGCTGGATAGTCACCGATATGCTAATTAGAGCTGCATGCCGAGGATCGACGTATGTTTACCATTACGCAAAGGTAAGTATTTTATAAAATAAGCATCATTGTAAACTTTAATGGATTAAAGGGCCCCTGTTTTTAAAATTAATTTTTGATCCTGGGCTTTAGTTCATTAAAGTTTACATTCACTTTAACAAAGATGGTGATATAGAGGAAACAGTCATTTAGTGCTTTCATGCTGATTTCTTCTTACATTATTCCTGCATGACCTATTCTCAAGATCTCCCACTCTCTGTTGTAGGTCATTATATTGTTTTTGTAGTTTATCTAGGAATGCATCTTGTATAGTATTCCCATCCTTTATGTTAGAAATCCTAGTCTTCATTAAAGTTATTTTCTCTCACTAGTTAACATCTGCAGGTCTTGCTGTATATTTTCAGTCCTTGATAACAATAAGTCCATCATTTGTTTAGTAATTGGATGCATATCTTGCAATATATTATCAAATTCACTAGTCATTGACAGATCAATCTTGAAACATGTTTTTTTCTTTCTTGTTATTTAGCTTTATGAGGCATTTTTGTCCTGTTTTGTCTCTCTTTACACACACATACAATATATACAAAATATATAAATCTATATATTTATATATATATATATATACTGTATATATCCATTTGTTATATCAAACCTCTTATTATATGCTTAAAAGATTACTATTCAATGCTTATTCTGTACCAATACACCAACAAAGTATCGAATATATACTCTCTTTTGCACGTCACGTTTCCTGCTCTTAAAAAAACAGCTTCTTTTTCCAAATAAGAAAGATTTTTTTTTTATATAATTACTATACAGTATATACAGTTGAAAGGAATAGTTATGTGTCCTATAGATCTCCTTAAAGTATTGGTAAGTACATAACCTACAAAAACTATAAAAATTGCTCTCATCCACTCACTACCACAGAGTTGCACCAACTTGCGTGTGGTACCATCTTGTTCAGCTGCATATTCCAAGACCCCACTGATGTGGGTAGTACTTCCCTCTGGTTGGTGATGTTTCAAGTGGATATATCCTTGCTTAGTAGCCATTTAACTAGTGTCCACTACGGGACCCTAGGCTGCCTGCTCCAACTTCTTTGTCTTCTACTGATGGGGTGCGGTGTTACTGTCCTAAATGCTATTCTTGCTTCCTTTCAAGACACTCTACGGAGCATAACACCTTTTAGGGATTCCGAGGACAGAACCCTCCTGACTGGGTCACTCATTCTCTTGCATGTGCCGCAACTCCTCCCCTCACAACTCCTCTGTGCACACCACACTCAGAACTTGCGAGGAAGCAGCTGCACCTCCCATATTTTGCCTGCTTTAACTGTAAGTTTCTATATCTATATATCTATCTATATCTATCTATCTATCTATCTATCTATATATATACGACATGTACCATAAAATGTTTTAATGGTTTTAGGAAACAGTCCACCTTCTACCCCATACAGACACGGGGTCCTATCCTTGAAAAATTTTATAGAGTAGAGCAGGACCTTACACAATTATCACACAAGACAACTAACATTACACATAATTCAAATCTATCCAAGATTGAAAGGAAAGCTCTCTTGGAGCTACAAGGAAACAAGAATCTTATCATTCGTTCTGCAGACAAGGGGGGTTCGGTCGTAGTACAAGATAGGAGCATGTATATCAGTGAAGCTCAGGGCCAATTGCAAGATAGCAGCAACTACATGAGATTAACTAGGGACCCAACCTTCGGCTACCAAAGAGAATTGAAAGCACTTTTGGACGATGGTTTGGAAGATGGACATTTTGACAAGGCCACTTATGAATTTTTATTTGTAGAATACCCAGTGGTGCCCATCTTCCACCATCTTCCAAAAGTGCACAAAAGCCTAACAGATGTTTGGGGACGTCCCATTGTGAGTGGCATTGGGTCGCTCCTCGAACGTCTGTCACAATGGCTGGATGCCATACTTTATCCCTTTGTGGCCTCTCTACACAGCCACCTTAAAGACACTAAGGATTTATCTCTTGGAGGAGTTAAGATGGAATGTGAAATTCAAATGGTTGACAGTTGATGTCACGGCTCTCTACTCCTCAATTCCACACAAAGAGGGATTAAAAGCCATAGCCTATTTTTTACAGAAATTTTCAACATTTGACAGTGACTTTGTGAGATACATCTTAAGAGTGGTTACATTTTTGCTCACTCATAATTACTTCCGGTTTGATGACATTTTTTATCTCCAGAAATGTGGGACAGCCATGGGGGCCAAATTTGCGCCCTCATACACCAACCTCTACATGGGTTGGTGGGAGCTGTCCCACATCTATGGAGATGAAAATGGACACAAAGAATGTATCGCCTTTTATAGGCGAAAAATAGATGATCTTCTATTTATTTGGCAAGGTACAGACAGAGATATGACTGCTTTTTTGCAAAAGCTTAATGACAATACGATAGGCCTAAGCTTTACACATGAAACTGATGCCAGGGTTATCAATTTTTTAGATCTTACCCTGACAGCTACAGAAAGTGGCCAAATTAACAGCAGTACATATAGAAAGCCTATTACCAAAAATACCTTATTGCATGCAAAAAGTTGCCACCCCAAACAAGTACCTCTGGCAGTAGCTAAAGGTGGATTAATAAGAACTAAGAGAAACTGTACAGATGAGGAAACCTTTAGAGAACAAAGCCAGACTCTTGAAAAGAGATTACTGCAGAGGGGTTACCCAAAGTATGTGATAAGACAAGCCAAATCACAGGTGGATAGACTCAACTGGTAGTCTTTACTTCAGGGATCCAAGAGGTCAGTTGTCCCCAAGAAGGACAAAGTCACTTTTGTCACTGATTACAGTGTAGAGTACAAAAGTATTTGTGACATAGTGAACAAGCATTTTCGTCTCCTTACAGCAGATGATAGGCTTGTAGGTTGTGTAGAGACAGGCCTAAGGTGTTCCTACCGCAAGAGCAAAACCATAGGGAACTACTTATCCCCCTCAGAACTACCGCGACTGACTGTCGCAGAACCAAGTTCCTGGCTGAGACATAGGGGGATGTACAGATGTGGGAAAACCAGGTGCAAACCATGTGAACTGGCTGTTATCTCAGATGAGTTTCACTCAGAAGTCACGGGAGAGGTGTTTAAAATCAACTCATGTCTCAACTGTACATCCTCCTATGTGATTTATCTCCTCACGTGCATTGAATGTCGTTTACAGTACGTAGGCCTCACCACAACTGAGGTGAATGCCAGAATAAGAAACCATATGTCCACCATAAAGATAGGAGAGGCCACTACCCCACTGGTAAAGCACTTCAAGCATGTACACAGCAAAAGCAGTGCCACGCTGAGGTGGCAAGCAATTTAGTGGGTAAAAAATCCCCTGCGAGGAGGCAACAGAGTTCAGATTCTAGAAAGGCAAGAAATGTTCTGTATCTTTAGGCTCCAGACTAGAGTACCAAGAGGTCTGAACTCTGAATACGACCTCATAAACTATTGGCAATAAAACATGCCCCAGGGTCTGCAGTGTCTACAACACACATATTAACGAGTACCTGTATTATTACACAACACATGTCTTGATAAAAATATACACAGCTAGTATAATATGACCTCTCAATAGGCCAGCAATAGTTAAGAATAACATTTGGGAATAGGGAATATAGGAAATTGGTTCTGCTCACCTCAACTATAATTGTCGTTTCCTTGTTCCTTGTTATAGGATAAATTTTTAATTTAAGATGGAGTAATCACATGGGAGAATAAACTTTCCCTCAATTTATCACTTATATGCCTAATCTAAGATCACTATTTCATTATTGGATAGGGCATATAGATATTTAAACTTAATACAATACACATTTTGGGATTCCTATAATCTCTATCATAAATACTTATCTAGAAATAAAAGAGACAATATAAATATCAAGGAGGGAGCTACGAAGTAGCGGGAGTGTTTAAAAATAAGTTATGTGCCATAATACATTTTTGTTAATTTTTTGAACACATGACAATCTGCTAACATATCAATTCAAACTCTGTCCATTCTCCCAATACATTTACAATATGAACTATAAGCCTCCTTTATATAGGCTATACCCCCTTTTATAGTATATCTTAGTAGTATTTTAGACGGGACAAGTATTCCAATATGTCTGATTTCGTAAAACAATTAAACAAAAATATATTATTTCACACAGACTAATCAAATGCTACTAATGTCTTTACTATATAGAAAGCTCAGTACAGACTAAGAAAGGGTTAATGTTGTCCACAAACTGAACAGGTGTAATGGTTTTAACCAATGAAATTAAATATTTTCTTTAAAATGTCCAGCACTGGTGTACATTGTCAGCTATGATTACGGTAACTAACCGAAACATGTCAGCTTGAGTACACAGTGCTCAGTGGTGTTTGATATGTCTGGACCCCTCCAGGGTTTTTTATCTATGGAAAGAAATAAAGTCTACTTTTTTATAACTTACATCTGACCCGGGATCAAGTTCTTTTCCTTATTTTATATATATATATATATATATATATATATATATATATATATAATAAGGAAAAATAAGGAATATATATATTCTCATTTTTCCCCTTGCAGTCAGAAAGGCTGCAGAGTGTTCTGCAGATTTCAGGTCACCAATCCTACTGCATGCTGCATACAGGGTATGTGCAGGACCTCACATATATTTATTTAACTGGCCAAAGCAAACAAAATTATGTAAACAATGTGAACATGAAAATATAGTTTTTGATTCTTTTATCCATTTATTTTTATGCAGATCTTTTGAAATGCAGTGACTAATTTCTGAAGCATATATAGAAAATGAATGTCCCTTTAATTAAAATTAGTAAAGTGTCATATATAGGTCTATGAGTAAGGTGAAGGCATCAGACTATTTCCAGCCTTATTCCTGCAGAATAAGGTTTTCTATTGATAGTTTTAACTTAGTCTAAATAAAAGATAGTTTCAAGCACTGCAAAGAGGAAATCTTTGGTCAGTGTCTAGCAGTAACACTGTGTTCCCTGAAGTTGCCAAAGGTAGATTTTAACTTGCAGGGTCAGGAGAAAAGTTTAAAGTTGCAGGGTCCCATGGGACCTGCTACACTCTACTAAACTTCATTTACCACTGTCACAAAGCTGTGTGACCCTGCAACTTTAAACTTTTCTCCTGACCCTGCAAGTTAAAATCTACCTTTGGCAACTTCAGGGAACACGGTGTTACTGCTAAACACTGACCAAAGATTTCTTGAAACCTCAAGAAGTCTGAGGGAACCCAGATGAAAGTAATATTTGGGCTATAAGAAGAAAGGAAAACAAAAAAGGATAACTACATTAACAAAACGGATCATCACCCCTGACCTCTGAATCAAAGAGAAGGTCAGGTGACTTATCAGAAGCACCAGGATCTAACAGTCTGTGAATCACTCACAGTGAAGAATATCAGCGGTTGCAACCAGGACAGATTAAGGTACCTCTACACTAAATTTGCTAAATTTTTTAAATCACGCAAACTGAACTTTAAAGACATCAAGGTATTCATATGTTAAATTAACCATTTCCATTAATCCCGATTGTTTTGGCACCAAATTCAAAATAACGGCCGTTTTTTGCCTTTTAACTATCCAGCACACCTGAGCCAATTATATGTCCAAGGAGAGTAACTGTGTAACTTTATAACGGTATTTGTTACTAAAGAACTGCAAAGCTGTTACGCTAAATTTCTAATCACAGTTGTACCGAAGCTGTTACGTTCACCTTCTAATTACAGTTGAACATTAGCGCTGAATCTATTTGCTTTTAATATATTAAGATTGATACATTTGTGCCTTTTAAATATCTAATTCACCAATTTGTTGCTTGCCTTATGTTATCTATAGAATTAATTCTTTTAGACCTGGAATTCTAGGGTTTATCAATATATGGTCCTAGTCTGTTTTTAAAAGTGTTGAATAAGGGAGACGTCCCTTTATTAATTAGGAATAGCATTTGCTGTTGTTTTTATGTGTTATAAGAAGTTTTAAATAAACAAGATTGTATAATACATTAGTTAGATTGGTATCATCATTTCCAAGATTCTATTAGCGCTGCTAAATAAACCCCATTTTTTTCTTTGAGGGAAGAACTTTTTTAGCAGCAGGAATCCACCTTTAGGCGCTCCTATCACACTACACATAAATTCCCATAGAGCTGTCATTATGAGTTGTGCGGTGAGGCTAAAAAAAACCTGCGTTACAGCCTAAAACGACAAGATCCATAACGCCATCTAAAAGCAGTAGTTATGAGTTTTACGCTACAAATCTGTTACATAAAACTCATAACTAAGCTGCTAGAAAGTGCACTAAACACCTATAAACTACCTATTAACCCCTAAACAGAGGCCCTCCCGCATTGCAAACACTATATAAAAGTTATTAACCCCTAATCTGCTGCTCCCGACATCGCTGCCACTAAAAATAATTATTAACCCCTATCCCGCCGCTCCCCGACATCGCTGCCACTATACTAAAGTTATTAACCCCTAAACCGACTCTCTCCCGCATCGCAAACACTATTTAAATATTATTAACCCCTAATCTGCCATCCGCCACCACTGTACTTAAGCTATTAAGCCCTACACCGCCGCCACTATAATAAGCCTATTAACCCCTAAACCGCAAGGCCCCCACAACAAAAGATATTAAAATAAACTATTAACCCCTAAACCGAAAGCCCCCACATTGCAATAAATTAAATTAAACTAGTAACCCCTAAACCCAACGCCCCCCCTAACTTTAGATTAAAATTACAATTTCCCTACCTTAAATTAAATTAAAGGACCAGTGCAAATGCATGATAAGAAAACAATGCAATAGCACTTAGTCTGAACTTCAAATGAGAAGTAGATTTTTGTTAAATAAATTGCAAAGTTATGTCTATTTCCACTCCCCCTGTATCATGTGACAGCCATCAGCCAATCACAAATGCATATACGTATATACTGTGAATTCTTGCACATGCTCAGTAGGAGTTGGTGACTCAAAATGTGTAAATATAAAAAGACTGTGCACATTTTGTTAATGGAAGTAAATTGGAAAGTTGTTTAAAATTGCATACTCTATCTGAATCATGAGGTTTAATTTTGACTTGAGTGTCCCTTTAAAACTCCCCTGTCAAATTAAAAAAACTAACAATTAAACTAATATAATTATTAAACTAAAATGAAACTACCAATTAAATAAAACTAAACTACACATTACTAACACTACTCTAAAAATGAAAAAGTATCTAATTACAAAAATATAAAAGACTAAATTACAAAAAATAACAAACGAAATTATCCAAAATAAAAAAGAATTACAACTAATCTAATAGCCCTATCAAAATAAAAAAGCCCACCCAAAATAAAAAAAAAACCCTAGCCTACAATTAACTACCAATAGCCCTTAAAAGGGCCTTTTTGTAGGGCATTGCCCTAAGTTAAACAGCTCTTTTACCTGTAAAAAAAAATACAAAGACCCACCCCAACAGTAAAACCCACCACCCAACCAATCCCCCAAAATAAAAAAACTAACTCTAAAAAAAAAACCTAAGCTACCCATTGCCCTGAAAAGGGCATTTGGATGGGCATTGCCCTTAAAAGGGCATTTAGCTCTTTTGCTGCCCAAACCCTAAATTAAAAAAGAAAACCCACCCAAAAAAACCTTAAAAAAACACTAACCCCAGAAGATCCACTTACAGTTTTTGAAGTCCCGATTGAACGATCTTCATCCAGGCGGCGAGAAGTCTTCATCCAGATGGCATCTTCAATCTTCATCCCGGCGGCAAAGTCCTCATCCAAGCGGCGAGAAGTCTTCATCCAGACGGCCTCTTCAATCTTCATCCCGGCGGCGAAGTCCTCATCTAAGCGGCGAGAAGTCTTAATGCAGGCGGCCTCTTCATATGGAGCATCCTCTTCATACAGTCGTCACTGTACACTGAATCTTCAATGCAAGGTATGCGATTCAAGATGGCGTCCCTTAAATTCCTATTGGCTGAAAAATTTTAATCAGCCAATAGGAATTGGTGCTGCTAAAATCCTATTGGCTGTTCAAAACAGCCAATAGGATTTAAGCAGCTCTCATTCTATTGGCTGATTTGAATGAAGAGGATGCTCCACGTCAGATGTTTTCAGGATGGACCCGCTCCGCACTGCTGGGATCAAGATAGAAGATGCCTCCTGGATGAAGATTTAAGAGGCCGTCTGGATTAAGACTTCTCACCGCTTGGATGAGGACTAAATGAGCTAAATGCCTTTTTAAGGGCAATGCCCATCCAAATACCCTTTTCAGGGAAATGGGTAGCTTAGGTTTTTTTAGATAGTTTTTATTATTTTGTGGGTTTGTAATGTTAGTCAGTGTTTGTAATCTTTTTTACAGGTAAAAGAGCTTTTTAACTTAGGGCAATCCCGGCAATGCCCTACGAAAGGCTCTTTTAAGGGCCATTGGTAGGTTATTCTAGATAAGTTTTTTTATTTCAAGTTGTTTTTTTTTTTAAATGGGTATTAGAATAGGAATAATTTATTTATAAATTATTATATTTGATCATTTGTTTGCTATTTTGTGTAATGTATTTTTTTTTTTTTTTCGTTTTGGGGGTGGATTTTATATTTAGATTGGGTTTTCTTTTTTAGTTTAGGGCTTGGGCAGCAAAATAGCTAAATGCCCTTTTAAGGGCAATGCCCATACAAATGCCCTTTTCAGGGCAATGGGTAGATTAGGTTTTACTTTATTTTTATTTTGTGGGTTTGGGGGGTGGGGGTTTGTATATTGTTAGGGGGTGTTTGTTTTTTGTAGCAAAAGAGCTGTTAACTTTAGGGCAATGTCCTACAAAAGGCCATTTTAAGGGCCCCTTGGTAGTTTATTAGGCTTTTTTTTATTTTGGAGTGGGTTTTTATTTTTTTTATTATTTGTGATTTTAGTGTTTTGTTTTTTTGTAATTTAAGGTTTTAGTGTAAGGTGGCTTAGGTTTTATTTCACAGGAAAGTTTGTATTTATTTTAACTAGGTAGTCATTAAATATTTAATAACTATTGTCTACATAGTTAAAATAAATACAAACTTAGCTGTGAAATAAAAATAAAACCTAAGCTAGCTACAATATAACTATTAGTTATATTGTACCTAGCTTAGGTTTTATTTCACAGGTAAGTATGTATTTAGTTTTAAATAGGAATTATTTAGTTAAAGTTAGGGGGGTTAAGGTTAGGTTTAGGGTTACATTAGGTTTAGGGGTAGGTGTAGGGGTTAATAGTTTAATTTAGATTTTTGCGATGTGGGGGGCTGGCGGTTTAGGGGTTAATAGATTTATTGGTAGTGATGTGGGAGGCCAGAGGTTTAGGGGTCAATAGCTTTATTTAGTTGCGGAAATGTCGGAGAGCGGCAGTTTAGGGGTTAATAGATTTTTTATAGTGTGGGCAATGTTGGGGTGCAGAGGAATAGGGGTTAATAACTTTATTATAGTGGCAGCGATATCGGGAGCGGCAGATTAGGGGTTAATAGTTTTATTTAGGTGGCGGCAATATCGGGGGCGTCAGATTAGGGGTTAATAACATTATGTAGGTGCCAGCGATGTCAGTGGGGGGCAGATTAGGGGTGTTTAGACTCTGGATTTATGTTGGGGTGTTAGGTTTTTCTCCCCATAGACATCAATGGGGCAGCGTTACAGAGCTTTTCATTCCGCGATCGCAGGTGTTAGACTTGATGTCTATGAGGAAAGCATGCACGAGCACGTCAAAACAGCGCTTGTTTTTGGTGCGGTATGGAGCTTAAAAGCACCATATTGCATGCACAAGCCGGGTTTTTAAAAACTTGCAATGGCTGTGCTATAGGGGGTTAAATAACACAACTTTTGTTGCATTCGTTAATTTCCCTATAGCACGCATAACTCATAATCTAGCTGTATATAAACTACCCGCGATAGTAGAAAGTGTGAGTAGTAAGTGAGCAAGGCAAGGGTGAGATAACAAAGCAAACATTTTAAAGTTCTTGTACAATATCAGTCATAGCCAGTAACCTAAAGTTTATGAGATTGCTTAAAAAATATTTGGGGCTATGCTCTTTACTCACCACCTGGCCATAGGCGGTAGGGTCCATCACAAGCTATAAGATAGTACCATGACCAATTGTAATTCCAGTATGGGTCACAAGTAAAAAAAAAAAGAAAAAAAAGGAGGGGGCAAATTAAAGTGAAATTAGCGACCCCTAGAATATTAGTTCTACCTAGTTATACAATTAGAGTCAAGGAACCCCTGCCTTGCAAAACATTAATATAGATATCTAAGTTGTCAGTAAAGTAAATTAAAACAGACTATGAAGCCATGTTGGAGAAATGAAACAGACGTAATAACATTATATAACAGAGGCATGCAACTTACCAAATAAACTAGTAAAAAAATGCTAATAAACACTAAAGCATACATTTTGTACACATTTAGCCCTTTCCAGCTAAGGTATTTTCCAGCATTAACATTTGCAGGAGAAGATGAAACTTAAGGGCCATTAGAGTCTCAAAAAGCGTATGGTGCAAGATCTTTCCAAAACCCTAACATTAAATGGTCAGGCCACAAATTAAATTGGAAGAGTGTCTTTGTTGAAGAAGTCTCATATAAGAATGCTGGCCAAATAGAATCACATATAAAATTGTTGGCTTCACTATCTGAGGACTAGTCCAAGGGGTCCATTAAAGAAACTTGATTTGAGACTGTAAGTGTTGGATGTGACTGCATATACAGTACTTGTCACGGTTTGAGGTCTGTGGCTCACGTGGTATGTTTCACCTACATGCTTTGTCTTGATCTCCCAATGTATCACCTTGACCAGGTGATCCATAATTGTAGTAGGAGAAGACCGAACGGGCTGTGATGACCACAGTCTGTTTAAGTGAGTTTACTCCCATTTAGGCTTTTCAGGTAATTTGCGGGACTGTTGCAATTCAGCAAACTTGGCACAACTAGATAGAGGTTGCACTTCTAAAGCTAAAGTTCTGCAGCAGGACTTCTCAGAAAACTTTCAGGGACAACCTTGTCCATTAATTTCTGCAGGAGGTTTTCTAATTTGAGGTAATGTTCTTCATGTAGGATAAAATGCTCTTCTCATCTGGTTTTGACCTTGGATCCCCCTGACTAAGTATTTGGACATTGATTTTGTACTTCTTTTTCCTGTATGGTTGTGATTCTGCCCTGTCGACTTCACCTTGACCTATCCAGTCATTTTCTGATATCTATCAAGTTATAGTCCTTTGTGCTCAGTCATTAATCTCATGGGTCCTTGTGCTAAATTGCCTCTAAGATATTTCTTTATCACTCCACTTCACGCTGGGATAAAGAAGACTACTGGCCAGCATTGGTTTGATAGTATTTTTAGTTTTATAAATATAATCCCGATGGTAGTAGTATAACAATTATAGTACACTTTAACCAATGTTGAAAATAAGAAAATTTAATTTTAATACCTCAGTTTAATGTTGTGTTTGTCACACTTAAACCTGTAATTTAAGGATATTCTTTTGTGAATATTCAAATATTATATTCTAAAAAGTTTTATTATTGATTCCTTCACATCTTTATTTCTCAAGCTATAGATTACTGGGTTAAGAAGAGGAGTCACAGCAGAATAGAACACAGAAATTACCTTATCTTCATGAAAAGAGACCATTACTGAAGGTCTGACATACATGAAAATAACTGTCCCATAATAGATAAAGACTACAATGAAGTGTGACGCGCAGGTGGCAAAAGCATTGCGCAACCCAGATCCTGAAGAGGTGGCATATACAATTATAATAATATGGATGTAGGATGCCATGATGAGGGTGAAACACCCTAGGATCACCAGTCCAGCAATTAGGAAGAAAACTATTTCACACAATGTGGCACCTTGGCATGAAATTTTAACTACAGGTGCAAAGTCACAGAAAACATGGTCAATTATATTTGAGTCACAAAATGATAACTGTGTTACAGGAATGATAATTATCATCAAAATAACCACACTGAACATCCATGCGGCAGCTGCTAACAGTCTACAGAATCTCTCGCTCATGATTATTACATATTGTAAGGGGTAGCAGATGGCAACATATCGGTCAAAAGACATTATTACCAGAAGAAGGTTCTCAATGGATCCAAATAAAAATAAGAAATAAAGCTGTGTTATACAACACGCAACAGAGATGGTCTTTTTTTGACTAAGGAAATCAGACATCATTTTAGGGACAGTGTCAGAAATATACATGATTTCCAGGAAAGAGAAATTGCTTAGAAAGAAATACATGGGCTTGTGTAGGCGACGTTCAGTCCTCACCATGAAGATGATTAAAGTATTGAAAGTGATAGAGAGAAGGTAGATGAAAAGAAACATTACAAAGAGGAAAATTTGCTGCTTGTACCCAATAGCGAAACCTTGTAGAATGAACATGGCAATAGCTGTGACATTTTTGGTATCCATCCTATAGTCAAGAAGTTCTACAATAAAACATTTTACACAATTTAATATCATATACCTCTGTTTCATTTAATCAGAATTCCTATGAGAAATGCCTTGTATGTATTTTCAATATTGAGAAACTGAAGCACAAAAGGAAGCCTACATAAGTAATGTTAGTGTTCATGAGCCCTTAAAACTGCTGTTGGTACTACATGTGGTCTTATATGAACATTTCTGGAACCCAAACAGATTCACTTTGGGACAATTCATATATATATATTCTTTCTTGATGTTCGTACTCTTATGATGGTTAATGTAATATGATATTTTTGTTTCAATAAAAAAAGAGAAAAACTGTTGATAAAAATAACACCATCCAGCAATTTACAAAGCTATTAAATTTTATATTTGAGATTGGTAAAGGGACAGAAACCCCCCCCCAAAAAATTATTTCATGATTCAGATAGAGCATGTAATTTTTAATTCTAGTTTACTTTTTTAAATCAAATTTGCTTCATTGTCTTGGTATCCTTTGTTGAAAAGCATACCTTGGTAGGCTAAGGAGCTGGGAGCTAGCTGCTTATTGGTGGCTGCAAATATATGCCTTTTGTCATTGGCTTACGAATGTGTTCAGCTAGCTCCCAGTAGTGCACTGTGCCTCCTTCAGTCAAGGATACTAATAGAACAAAGCAAAATTAATAATAAAAGTAAATTGATAAAATGTTTAAAATTGTATGATCTATCTGAATCATGAAAGAAACATTTTGGATTTTATATCCCTTTAAGCTACAACAGACATAGGGGCCGTATATACCCCTGTATCGGTGCGAGCCTTCAGGCTTGCCGGAAACAGGAGTTAAGAAGCAGGGTCCTTAACTCGTATGCCTCCTCTGAGGCGGTGGGCATCAATCCACCCGATCTCATGCAATCGGGTTGATTGACACCCACTGCTAGCGGCTGATTGGCCACGATTCTGCAGGGGGTGGCATTGCACAAGCAGTTCAACAGAACTGCTTGTGCAATTTGAAATGCCGACATATCAATGTCTGGCACACATGATACGCTACAGCGGATCATGTCCCCCAGACACTTGATAAATCGTCCCCATAGGCTCCCACTCAAATATATGGCAGCCAAAAGACAATAATATGCACAAGGTATCCATTTAGCTCATTAACAGCTGTCGGCTTTTCTTATGCAGCTGTAATGACATAACATTTTTGACAGCTTCTCATAGGTGTAAAGTATTAAAATGCCCTTTTCAGCAAGTATACTTTTTTATAAGGGTTAAAAGGGATATGGTATATGGCAAGGTATTTGAATTGAAACGGCTATAATGTGTGTGTGTGTATACATATGTATATGCGTGTGTGTGTATGCATATGTATATGTGCATATATGTGCATATATGTGCATATACATGTGCATTTATGTGTTTTTATTTGTAAATATGTATACACGTACATATATGTACAGTGGGGAAAAAAAGTATTTAGTCAGCCACCAATTGTGCAAGTTCTCCCACTTAAGAAGATGAGAGAGGCCTGTAATTTTCATCATAGGTATACCTCAACTATGAGAGACAAAATGTGGAAACAAATCCAGACAATCTCATTGTCTGAACTGGAAAGAATTTATTTGCAAATTATGGTGGAAAATAAGTATTTGGTCAATATCAAAAGTTCATCTCAATACTTTGTTATATATCCTTTGTTGGCAATGACAGAGGTCAAACGTTTTCTGTAAGTCTTCACAAGGTTGTCACACACTGCTGCTGGTATGTTGGCCCATTCCTGCATACAGATCTCCTCTAGAGCAGTGATGTTTTGGGGCTGTCGCTGGGCAACACAGACTTTCAACTCCCTCCAAAGGTTTTCTATGGGGTTGAGATCTGGAGACTGGCTAGGCCACTCCAGGACCTTGAAATGCTTCTTACGAAGCCACTCCTTTGTTGCCCAGGCGGTGTGTTTGGGATCATTGTCATGCTGAAAGACCCAGCCATGTTTCATCTTCAATGCCCTTGCTGATGGAAGGAGGTTTGCACTCAAAATCTCACGATACATGGCCCCATTCATTCTTTCATGTACACGGATCAGTCGTCCTGTTCCCTTTGCAGAGAAACAGCTCCAAAGCATGATGTTGCCACCCCCATGCTTCACAGTAGGTATGGTGTTCTCTCTCCTCCAAACACGACAAGTTGTGTTTCTACCAAACAGTTCTACTTTGGTTTCATCGGACCATATGACATTCTCCCAATCTGCTTCTGGATCATCCAAATGCTCTCTAGCATACTTCAGACGGGTCCGGACATGTACTGGCTTAAGCAGGGGGACACATCTGGCACTGCAGGATATGAGTCCCTGGCAGCGTAGTGTGTTACTGATGGTAGCCTCTGTTACGTTGGTCCAGCTCTCTGCAGGTCATTCACTAGGCCACTAGTGTGGTTCTGGGATGTTTGCTCACCGTTCATGTGATCATTTTGACCCCACATTGGGAGATCTTGCGTGGAGCCCCAGATCGAGGGAGATTATCAGTGGTCTTGTATGTCTTCCATTTTCTAATTATTGCTCCCACAGTTGATTTCTTCACACCAAGCTGCTTGCCTATTGCAGATTGAGTCTTCCCAGCCTGGTGCAGGTCTACAATTTTGTTTCCGGTGTCCTTCGACAGCTCTTTGGTCTTCACCATAGTGGAGTTTGGAGTGTAACTGTTTGAGGTTGTGGACAGATGTCTTTTATACTGATAACAAGTTCAAACAGGTGCCATTAATACAGGTAATGAGTGGAGGACAGAGGAGCCTCTTAAAGAAGAAGATACAGGTATGTGAGAGCCAGAAATCTTGCTTTTTTGTAGGTGACCAAATACTTATTTTCCACCATAATTTGCAAATAAATTCTTTCCAAATCAGACAATGTGATTGTCTGGATTTGTTTCCACATTTTGTCTCTCATAGTTGAGGTATACCTATGATGAAAATTACAGGCCTCTCTCATCTTCTTAAGTGGGAGAACTTGCACAATTGGTGGCTGACCAAATACTTTTTTCCCCACTGTACATATAAACACATATATACACATGTATATACATATATACACATATAATATATACATACATTTTTTAGCTATTTCCAGCTAAATACACTGAAACATTAAATACAATTTATTTTAATTTTTTATACAGTTTAATGTTTTTTTTGGTGTTTTGAATGTTAATACTTTATATTCAAATGTTTTTCACATATTAGAAAAATTCTATATATATCTGTAAATATATATATATATATATATATATATATATATATATATATATATATATATATATATCTGTATATATTCATATAGATATATAAGAATACATTTTTGGCTTTAGCTCTGTTGGTTTAGGCCCAGATTACAAGTAGAGCGCTAATTAACGCTCCCGCTTGAGCGTTAATTTAGCTAGAAGTAATCATTTGGGCCTGTCGGGTTGCGCTCGTATTATGAGTTGAAAGTAATCTGCTTTTACAATACTGATCTTCAGCCCTCATCTGTTAGGAAGTTGGCCATCACTTTTCAGACTACAATGGTAGATAGATAGAAAGATAGATAAAGAGAAATATATTAGATAGATAGATAGATAGATGGATAGATAGATGGATAGATAGATAGATAGATAGATAGATAGATAGATAGATAGAATGGGAGTTAGCCTACATACACACATTTCACATACACGCACTACACACAATCTACACATATATACTTCCCACACTGCAAACCTATAAACACAGAATCTACACATACATCTCACACACACTACACACAATCTACATAAATATACTGCATACACTACACACTACACACAATCTACATAAATATACTGCATACACTACACAAACACACACACTACACACAATCTACTTAAATATACTGCATACACTACACACACACACACTGCACACAATCTACATAAATATACTGCATACACTACACACACACACACACACTACACACAATCTACATAAATATACTGCATACACTACACACACACACTACACACAATCTAATTAAATATACTGCATACACTACACACACACACACAATCTACATAAAAATACTGCATACAACACACACAACTAGAGATCAGCCTCCCACCTAACACATCCCACCCCCTGATCCCACACACAATTGTCCCCGCCATCTTAAGTACTGGCAGAAAGTCTGTCAGTACTAAAATAAAAGTGTTTTTTTGTTTGTTTTTCTTTACAAAGTTTAAAAAAAAATCATATTCTGCTTAGCCCCCAACCTCCCTGATCCCCCCCCAAAGAGCTCTCTAACCCTTCCCCCACTAACTATTTGCCATCATTTTGGGTACTGGCAGCTGTCTGCCAGTACCCACTTTGCAATAAAATGTTATCTTTTTTTAAAAAATAAATAAATAACTTTTTCTGCAGTGGAGCTCCCCCCCTCCATACTCTACCCCCTCCTAGATCGCTTTTAAAAAGTATCTCCCCTCCTCTGCCACTTACCACCCTCTCCCAGAACTCTCTCTCAGCACTTGAATTTTTTATATGGCTAGATTATGGGCGCGTGCAAGCACACGTGCACGCACCCACCCCTCACCTTCCGCGCGTGCTTCTGAGCGTACCCGACATCAATAACTGCTGGCCGGAAGGAAGTTCCTCAGCGATGGGCCGCCCACCCGCCTCCCTGCAATGGCTCCCACCCACCAACGATCGGCACCATCGCTGGCCGATGCAGAGAGGGCCACAGAGTGGCTCTCTCTGCATCGGTGTGCCAAAAAAGTTATTGCAGTGATTCCTCAATATCGAGGCATCACGGCAATACCTTGAAAGTGGCTGGAAATGATCAGGATCGCTTCCAGCCGCTTTAAACCCCTAATGACGTACAGGGTACTTTGCTGGTCTTTAAAGACCAATTTGTGTATGACGTACCCTGTGCGATGTGTGTCGTTAAGGGGTTAAGAGCAATCTACCATGCACTTCTAATATATCACTGATTTATCCGCTTGATTGCTCCACTGCTGGATAACCGACTGCGCCAACACCTTTGAACCCTCAAGAAACCGTCTAACCGCCAACCCACCAACAAGGCCAGCTGGGTTATCCCGGCCTTCCAGGACTCCAAACACCAATGCAGATGACTAGAAAGAACCTGGAGATCCAGCAAAACCCCTTTGGACAAAGTGACCTACAAAGAAGCCATCACCACCCACCCCCACCTCATGAAAACCACCAAGAAAACAGCAATCCAAAACAGAATAAACGCCAATGCCCACAACAGCAAGGAGCTGTTCACAGTCAAAGAATTCTCCAAACCCAACAGCAACACCAACAATATCCCACCCTCCCAGGACCTCTGCAACAACCTCGCCACATACTTCCATCGCAAGATCATCGACATCTAAGACAGAGTCGCACCCCAGACCTCACCCACCAACCCCCCACCGACACTGCACCCATAAACACTTCCGCCTAACCCCCACGGACCATATGGAGCCCCCTCACCACAGAGGACACCCTAAGGATCATGAGATTGATCAACTATGCAGCACCCTCAGACCCATGCCTGCATCACATCTTCAACAAAGCAGGTGACACCATCACCCCTAAACTCCGCCGCACCATCAACTGCTACATCGAAACCGGCACCTTCCTGGAAGACTGGAAGCACGCAGGGGGAAACCCCCTGCTAAAGAAACCCACGGCAGACCCCAAGGACCCTAAGAACTTCCGTCCCATCTCACTACTCCCCTTTCCAGCCAAAGTCATCGAGTAGGCAATCAATGCTCAACTCGTAGACCACATTGAAGCCAACCACACACACACATCTCCATGGCCCCCTTCGCCACCATCGTCCGGCAACACAACCTCAACATTGTCTCCTACACCAACGACATCCAGCTGATCTTCTCACTCACCAGAGACCCCACCACCACCAAGAAAAATGCCCACGAAGGGATGACAGCAGTCACCGCCTGGATGAGAGACAGCTGTCTCAAGCTGAACGCAGACAAGACCGAAGTCCTCCTCCTCGGACCCACCACATCCGCCTGGGATAACTCCTGGTGGCCCACAGCTCTTGGACACCCGCCTACCCCTACCGACCATGCACAAAACCTAGGCGTCATCCTGGACTCATCGCTCTCCATGGACCAACAAGTCAACGCCGTCTCCTCTTCATGCTTCCACATACTTCCCCTGCTGTGAAGGATCTTCAAGTGGATCCCAACTGAGAACAGGGAGACAGTCACCCACTCCCTTGTCAGCAGCCAACTGGACTACAGCAACGCAGCGTCGCACTCTATGCCGGCTCCACCACCAAGCTCCAAAACAGACTCCAGCGCATCCATAACACCTCGGCCAGACTCATCCTCGACCTCCCTCGCCAATGCCACATCACCAAACACCTTTGAGACCTGCACTGGCTACCTATCAACAAAAGAATCACATTCAAGCTTCTCACCCACACGTTCAAGGCCCTCCACAACATCGGTCCCGAATACGTCAAAAACCACTTCACCTTCTACACCCCCCACCAGACAGCATCGATCGGCCAACCAAGCCCTCGCAGTCATCCCCTGCATCAGGAGGACCACAGTGGGAAACAGATTCTTCTCTCATCTAGCAGCCAAGACATAGAACACTCTCCCGCTGCACCTCAGACAAGCTACCTCCCTAACTAAGTTCAGAAAGGACCTCAAGACCTGGCACTTCGACTGAACTGCAGCAACCCCAAGCGCCTTGAGACCCTTAAGGGTGAGTAGCCGTGCTTTACAAAGATAAATAGATAGATAGATAGATAGATAGATAGATAGATAGATAGATAGATAGCTAACACACACATATGGAGCAATTAGTTAAATGTTTGGTAGTTTTAGACTGTCTAGCTGGTGGGGAATCTAGCACACCTGAAGTAAACTTTATCCCAAAGTTTAAAGAGTTATAGTTAGTTGTAGTAGGTGGCGCAAAACAAGTTGCTATTCCCAATGTGTCTTACTGTAAATATGTGTGATAATATGTGGGCTCAATATATGTTAATGTTTTGATGAGTCCTAATTTTATATTCTCTTTTGGAAAAAATGGATGTCGAAACTATTTAAGAAATAAATATGATCCTTTATTTGATTATGGTAAATTTACCCAATAGTAGTGATGCTAAAAGTACAGTTAAACAAAAATTATTACAATTCCTTCAAAGTTTAAAAAATGACACCGGTGTCTCTATGTATAAAAATGTACATAATATATAAAAAATAAATTAAATTAAAATAATAACGTTGAAATCTTATAATTTATACAGTTTTGGGTTTATCACAAGTTGTAATTTCTAACAGAATGTTTGTAGATACAATTTTATAGTGGATAAAACAATAGTTGCTGTATAGTTCATATAAGATACTTTGTTTCAAGTTCAGCTAAGTTCAGTGACCGATCACGCTCTTAAGGGTTTCTTGGTGGGATCTTCGTTGCGGTTAAGTGCTAACCGTTTGCTGATGTTTTTTAAGTATCTCCGGTTTTTCTATTCTGTGGCTTGTCTGTCGGTCAGTGACCGATCACGATGGTATGGTTGTTGGATAACCTCCTGATGTGGAATTTTTGCGTGCCTTTCCGGTCTGTTGTTCCCAGGTTTCTTAGATGTCGGTCAGTGACCGATCTGGGTGCTGAAATGTGGTTGTTGGGATAAGTAGAAAGTTTGTAGGATAAGTAGAAAAAGGATTTCTAGTTATCAATGTGATCTTTGCGGTTAAATATATGCCGCTCAGTGGGAACTTGAATATTTCAACTGGGTATAGCTGGTATTCTCAAATCCTGTGCAGGTGTGCTCTGGTATCAACATGTTTCGGCTGGACAGCCTTTTTCAAGGCTGTCACAGGATTTGAGAAGACAAAGTGAATACCAGCTATACCCAGTTGAAATATTCAAGTTCCCACTGAGCGGCATATATTTAACCGCAAAGATCACATTGATAACTAGAAATCCTTTTTCTACTTATCCTACAAACCGGAGATACTTAAAAAACATCAGCAAACGGTTAGCACTTAACCGCAACGAAGATCCCATCAAGAAACCCTTAAGAGCGCGATCGGTCACTGACCGACAAAGGATAAGGTAACTGAGCGGCCACGACAACTACCCAAACACTTATATAACAGTGAATTTTCTCGCAGCAAACAGATAAGCCCACCTAATAAGAGGAAACCAAAGCGGCATTTATTTAACCGCCAGCAGCTCATATAGAACTGCCACCAGCTTGATCTTGAAACTTAATCAAAACACTGGCATAGCGGCGTTTATTTAACCGCAATTATCTCACAAAAGTGATATCAAACAGATACACTTCAATGTACTAATTTGTATACTTATATTATAGTGTGATAAAAATCGCACCAACATACCTCTACATTTGATATATAGTTGCCTAAGATAAGATCTCAATTGCATAGCTGAACTTGAAACAAAGTATCCTATATGAACTATACAGCAACTATTGTTTTATCCACTATAAAATTGTATCTACAAACATTCTGTTAGAAATTACAACTTGTGATAAACCCAAAACTGTATAAATTATAAGATTTCAACGTTATTATTTTAATTTAATTTATTTTTTATATATTATGTACATTTTTATACATAGAGACACCGGTGTCATTTTTTAAACTTTGAAGGAATTGTAATAATTTTTGTTTAACTGTACTTTTAGCATCACTACTATTGGGTAAATTTACCATAATCAAATAAAGGATCATATTTATTTCTTAAACAGAGCAATTAGTTAAACTCTTGATTGCCACATACACACACAGGCATTTAATGTTTTGGATCATTGCAGCATAGAAAACTTTAAACCATTGTTCAATTCTTTGCTCACCATCCATTTTTTGCTTATTTTTGATGTGATATATTGACCTCCATTTGTGCTGATCGGGGGACTCTTTAAAGGCTGGAATTGTGACCTGCAGCTGTCGGCACTTTGAGTTGTATATTGGACTGCCACCTATGTTGAAGAAAAAAAAATAGCACCCATGATAATTAGTCCAAATTTCCATAAATAATTATGCAACTTAATTCCGAAACGAAATATTAAGCAATCATATATTTTCAATAAAACTCCTGCATATTTAGAAGCAGTGCCTTTTACATATAGTTATATATGCTTGATGGCAAACCTAGAAACACATGGCATGACTGGAAATTTAATTCCCATGTGTGTTTAAGAATTTTTGTTCCCATCATGTTGCATGATTTCCAGCCTGATGATGGTGGTCTCTGACAAAGTGCAATTGACACATGAACCATGTGAGGCTGTGAGAGGTCTAATGCCTCTTGTGGTGATTATAGATGCCCTGACAATAAACTACAGCATTTTACATGGTTTACCTTGCTGATAGCCACAGGCCATAAATGCTACTTTAAAAATGTGCCTGACATATCAGTAAAGGATAATATGGCTAAAGCCTAATTCAGCAATAACAGGGCTCAAAAAATATTGGTGCCAGGCCCAATTTTTGAATTGTCATTGCTTCCTGGTGCCATGAATTTGTTTAGTCCTCCATTAAAATACGATACCTAACCAAGCTAAAGTAATCTTTCTCAGGATTAATGTTTATTATAATGGTATAGAACCTTATCATACTTACATATAATTTATCTTTAACAGTGTTTCAATGTAAGGCTGTGTATTAGTCAGTATTTGTACGTTGTGCTTTTACTTACTAATGATAAACTGATATTAAACCCTAAGGGCTAGATTACAAGTGGAGAGCAAACATTTGCGCCCGAGAGATAAGGGGTTTATTGCGTTGGTTTGCGCTTATCGAGCTTGCCTCTCATATTATGAGTTGAAAGTAAATGCAATAGCGATTTACGCTAGAATGATTACCTTAACTTCGGAGCACTGGTTAAACAAAAACAGTATGGAAAATACATGTAACTAGATGATGTATTCAATTGTCTAATATTATGCCGCAATGTTTTGAAGAATTTCTTGTCTCTTTTTATGTACAAATTATATTTCAATAAAAATTTATTTTGTCATTAAAGTGTCACAAAACACATCAAAAATACATTACAAAGTAGTTACACTCATAATAACACAATCTAATAATCTAATAAAAATTATTCAATAATGATATTGCACACAAAAGTTATAAAGATAGGAGGTCTCAGGTGTTAGAAGAAAGGCAGGCAAAGGGCTTTAACATTGAGATACATACATACACATTTCTAAAGATCGCTATGTATGTCAATAGATATGTATGTCAATGTGTACATATGTATTTATGTGTGTATGTATATATATATATATATATATATATATATATGTATTTACAGATATATATATATATACACATATAAACACATAAATATTACAAATGTATACATATATAGACATATATAAAAGTGCATTGGACCCCTTGCCGTTAAGTAGATGAAAACACATAAAAGCATATTTATGTAATATTCATATTTATCCCCTTCCCGCCCGGACTAGTTTGTCTACATCAAAACAAAGTTGAAATCACGCGATCGCGCATGCGATACCATTCAGAAAGCGCCTTTGGCTTCAGTACAGCCAAAAGTCTAGAACGTTCTATGCCATCCTAAGGGCGTTAAAGCCCAGTACAGTTGGGACGGCATAGAACTTCCTAAGGGCGGGTAGGGGTTGATAAAGGTTTTAACTATGTATTTACTGTAAATATTTCACATTTCAATGTTCTGGACAAAGCAAAATATGTTCTATGTATTTGTAAATAGATATTCCTAAATATATTTGTTCAATGTAAATATTTGCATAGGAAATTAGCACATCTAGGCAAGTATCCCTGCTTGCTTTTCCCCAGAAATAACTCATATACAATGTTACCAATGCACAAGAGAATTCTGAGTAAGTTATGCAAATTAGATATGTAAATTCTCCGTTTTTTTGCTTCAAAATAATACTGTTTTAACACAGCTATCCTTTTAACAGGATTATTACAGCAAACCAGAAATCACTCACTAGACAGCCTGTTTCGTTCTTTTTGGAACTCATCAGTAGGAGATAGATTTCTGGTTGCTGCATTGGTGAAGCTATTTTCAAGGTTAAACCAAAATTCATTCAAATTAAGGGGGGAGATAAAAAACTGAAATTAAAATCCTCCATGTCTCAAAATTAATTCAATGTAAATATTTGCATAGGAAATTAGCACATCTAGGCAAGTATCCCCGCTTGCTTTTCCCCAGAAATAACTCATATACAATGTTACCAATGCACAATAGAATTCTGGGTAAGTTATGCAAATTAGATATGCAAATTCTCAGTTTTTTTGGCTTCAAAATAATACTGTTTTAACACAGCTATCCTTTTAACAGGATTATTACAGCAAACCAGAAATCACTCACTAGACAGCCTGTTTCGTTCTTTTTGGAACTCATCAGGAGATAGATTTCTGGTTGCTGCATTGGTCAAGCTATTTTCAAGGTTAAACCAAAATTCATTAAAATTAAGGGGGAGATAAAAAACTGAAATTAAAATCCTCCATGTCTCAAAATTAATTCAATGTAAATATTTGCATAGGAAATTAGCACATCTAGGCAAGTATCCCCGTTTGCTTTTCCCCAGAAATAACTCATATACAATGTTACCAATGCACAAGAGAATTCTGGGTAAGTTATGCAAATTAGATATTCAAATTCTCAGTTTTTTTGCTTCAAAATAATACTGTTTAAACACAGCTATCCTTTTAACAGGATTATTACAGCAAGCCAGAAATCACTCACTAGACAGCCTGTTTCATTCTTTTTGGAACTCATCAGTAGGAGATAGATTTCTGGTTGCTGCATTGCAGGACAACCTATTGTTATTGTCAGGATTATTATTTATTTTATTTTTTATTATTATTATTATTATTATTCCGCAACTTTTTCTATTGCCCATAACTTTTGAACTGCTAAAGCAAAGCTCTTAAAATCAGGTATGCTGGTACAGCCTATTGCTCTGCTACATCTCATGCAATATTAAACTCATAGGTCATAAGGTTAGGCAGCCATATTGTTTTTTGCAACAAATTTTAAGAAAAGCTTAATAATCTTTATCTCTGGAACTGCTTATGTTACAACTTTGAAACTTGCTGTGCTCATTGCTGCTATGACCTAGATTTGCCATTGCTCAACAGAAGTGCCTTAGTCACATGATGTAGCAGCCATCTTGCATTTTGCGAAAATCTTTAAACATCTTCTTCTCTTAAACCGCTTTTTCCACTTTTTTTCTCCACTAAGTTCTATGGAGGAATACGTGAACACACACGCAATATTCTATTCTCAGATTTTTGCACTAGTCGGATTACTGCTAGAGTGAAAACAGTTTACTTTCAACTCATAATACAAGTGTAACCCGACGAGTGCAAAAATCTTACTCCTAGTGCAATTAATGCTCAAGCGGGAGAGTTAATTTGTCCTCAATGGGGTATATTTATCAAGCAGCAGATGCTGCAATCTACCCCCGATGTTTCCGGATTGCCAGAAACAAGAGATAAGAAGCAGCGGTCATAAGTCCGCTGCTCCTTAACTCGACCTCCACCTCGGAGGTGGCGGACCGCAATCAGCCTGATCAGATACGATTGGGTTGATTGATACCACTGCATTGACCGCGAAATGTGCAGGTGGTAGTATTGCACAAACATTTTACCAGAAATGCTTGTGCAATGCTAAATGCCAACTGCTGCTCCTTAACTTGTCCGCCACCTCTGAGGTGGCAGACCGTTATTATCCCAATCAGGTAGTTAAAATATTGCTTGTGTTATCATCTAGGAGTTATGTGATTTGCTATAAATGTTCTGTCTGCAAAGCTAACCATTAAGCCTAAACTCACAAATCAATGATCATCTCCTTAATTTTTTAAAATTACATCTTGGTAATTATTTAATCAGTGGCAGAGCCTCCATTTTGAGAAATGTATAATCACTAAGGTGTTCTTCATAGTTGTTGATGTTTAATAGTGGACGTTTACGTTTAATTTTTAGCTGATTCTCTTCAACATAAATAATTTGGGGAACTTGAAGGGACAAAGGGGCCGATTTATCATGGCCGAATGGGGCTAAATACCCCTGTTTCCACGAGAGTCTTTAGGCTCACCAGAAACAGAAGTTAAGAAGCAGCGGATTTAAGACTGCTGCTCCTTATCTCGTCCGCCGCCTCTGAGGCTGTGGACATCAATCCGCCTGATCGCATATGATCGGGTTGATTGACACCCTCTGCTAGCGGCTGATTGGCAGCAAATCTGCAGGGGGTGGCAGAACCCCTGTCGGCATTCAGCATTGTCTAGTCGGACATGATACCATGATGTCCGCTAGACATTGATAAATCGCCCCCAAAGTGTTCAAAATGTTTCTATTGCATATGAAAGCGCATCAGTTAAACATGTTCAAAAAAATCTTATTTGCATTAAAAAGGTTGAAAGGACAATAAGCACCTTGTTATTACAAGCCATTTCTGTTGCTTTAAAACAGTGGTTCCCAACCTTTTTTCTCTCCCGTACCCCTTGATTAGGCTTTTAATTTATGGGTACCCCCTCTCTTCATTACCCCCACCCATCCCTCAAAAAAGTTATTTTGTTATTTAAACTATTTATTATCAGGGTATTGTCAGATATTAATAAACTTTTTATTATGAGGGTAAACCTAGATAATAAATAGTTTATTAATAACTGACAATACCCTGATAATAGTTGATTAATAACTGACAATACCATGATAATAAATCGTTTAAGGTAAGCTATACCTGAATGGCATACGACTGTACGTGTATCAACAGGATTAAAGCTCAGATCTCATTCTCAGGAGGAGCCCTGCTGTGTGGCTGGCGCCCCTGGTAGCTGCCTGGTTGCCCCTAAAAACGACCTGGGGGGGAGTCAAAGTGTAATGATCATAAAAATAAATATTAAAATTTGTGAGATCAGATCGATATTAACCACCCAGCCACTATGGACGTTTTTAGTTAGAAGTAAAGCAATCTGAATCAAGCAAGCACTAGCAGCAGTACTTTACTTACCAGCACTGACTATAACTTATTTGGGGATGCAGACCCGCCTCGCCTGTGTGAGTCGCAGTCTCCATGGCTCTACCACACGTGTACATGCAGAAATGCTGCTGCAGTGCCGCTTCTAACTGCTCACTCGCAGTCAAAATTTTGTGCACGGGGGTGGGTGGAGCAGGAGCCTAAGCTGTCTGGTAAAGCAGAGTGATCATTATTATTTAGACCAGAGTTATCCAAACCCGGTCCACATATTTCAGGTGCAGGGGCTCCCATCTGCCTATATGCCAGGCCAGGATTTCAATTGTCACTTTCCGGCTGAGCGCTCCTTCCACAGTTCCACAATGGTTATTAGTTGATGACCCATTGAGAGTGCCCCCCTGACCCTCCCCCCACATCTTCCGCCATTACCAACAATATTTTCGAGTACCCCCAACCGGTCCGCAGAGTACCCCCAGGGGTACGCGTACCACAGGCTGGGAACCGCTGCTTTAGAATATCATATCAGCCAAGTCTGAGGAGCCGATTTATCATTGTGCTGGCGGACATGATCCGCCGTAGCGGATCATGTCCGCTGCACGTCGATAAATGCCGACAGCACACGCTATCGGCATTTATCATTGCACAAGCATTTCTCGTGAAATGTTTGTGCAATGCAGCCCCCTGTACATATGCAGCCATTCAGCTACTAGCAGGGGGTGTAAAACATCCCGATCGTATCCGATGTGAATGATTGCTGTCCGCCACCTCAGAGGTGGCGGACGAGTTAAGGAGCAGCGGTCCCTCCACACAATTCCTTTTATGGCTGTATCTATAGCTATTGTTGCTTTGGTAGAATACAAAAAAGCATAGGGATTATCTGCTGGAGCATGCCTAGAAGCTGTGGATTTTGTTGAAATACAATGCCTGTGTCTACTGATAAGGGGGGGTGGCGTTGGGTGCTCCAGGCAGCTTAGCTATGTAATTCATTTTGCTTATTTTTGAAAACTATCTTAAAATACTTGCCAGCAATTTTTAAACATTTTTTTTATGCAAACTATTTTTAATTAATTGGCCCTTTTAGGATATACACAGTTCTCAGCCTGTTTTATGTCCTTTTAACATCCTTTTCTCTGCAATTAATTTTCAATAGCCAAACTCCAGCCACCATTTGGCTTATTTGGAGTAACCAATCTGAGCTTTAGTTCACAGACAACAAGGCTATTGTAAAAATTACATTGTTTTGCAGTTGCTATCTGATAAAGCCAATTGGGGCAGATATGAAGCAAAGGTAGCCTTGCAAAGCCAGCAAAGTGCATTTCAAGTTTTGAGAATTAGAAATTGCTTAATTTTTAGAGCTAAATTACTTGAAAAGGGAAGAAAATAAATCATGAAACTATTTTGTAAAGTTCTTTCATTATGCATAACTAAACATTTTATATAAAAATTTCAAGGTTCAACTAAGTTCTGACATCTACTGCTCACTGGTGTACATTCGCAGAATACCGTTTATTCAGAGTAGGAACATCCATTTTTTAAAAACAATGCACTGTAAAACAATTTCAGGCAAATGACAACAGTAGTTGGTATTTAAACAGCAAAAACATGTGTCAACATTTGTAGAGGGGGCGACTGTTTAATACAATAGAGGTATCAAAAGGAATATACAGGTAGCCCTCAGTTTACGCCGGGGTTAGATTCCAGAAGGAATGGTTGTATATCGAAACCGTTGTAAATTGAAACCCAGTTTATAATGTAAGTCAATGGGAAGTGAGGGAGTTAGGTTCCAGGCCCCTCTCAAAATTGGCATAAGTAACACCTAATACATTATTTTTAAAGCTTTGAAATGAAGACTTTAAATTCTAAACAGCATTATAAACCTAATAAAATAATCACACAACATAGAATATATAATTCAACTAAGTTAAATGAACAAAAACATTTGCTAAGCAGCATTATAAACCTAATAAAATAATCACACAACACAGACTTTACTTGCATTTTTCTGAAAACAGTTCTTTATATGCATTCCAATCTGGACTGATTTATAGACAGCAAGATCTTGTTCCTATGCAAGCTGCTCGATAGCTCCGGTCTGGTTAAACTGATTAATTTCAGCTTGCTTGGCTTGCATATCTTTGCTGCAACACAAGCGGACAGCTCCACCAACTGGCTATTTTAATCAATGCCCTGCTTCTCAATGCTTTTCAATAGAAGTCACATGACTGACAAAAAAAGGTTGTTATTTTGAAACGGTGCAAATTGAACCATTGTAAACCGAGGGCCACCTGTACTGTATATCCTTTCTCTTACATGTATTATTATGTATGCTGTAAACACCTCTCTTTATGAGGCAAACACTCAAATCCACTTCTGATCGCTGTTAAGATATGTCGATAAACCGACTTCTTGCCTTTTATGCCATTATCATGGTGCAACCTTTTGCATATCATACACATTTTACACAGTACTGCTTTCTTTCTTTCTCCTTTCCTTTTCTTTCTTTCTCTCCCTTCCCTTGTGCACCGTTTCTCCAGATTCCTCCAAGACAATTGTCACAACTTATTGTCTATGCTGCTTTATTAAACAGTTTTTTTTATGACCATCTGCTTCACAAAATTCCACCAGGAATCATGAAACCCTTGTGCTTATGAATTACACAGAGTAAACTGAAGTTTAATTATGTTTTTGAAAGATAATGAGTCTGCGACTAATAGATAAAAAAAAATAAAGTTAAAGGGACATTCCAACCAAAATTTGAATCCACATTGATGCATTAAAGTTTTGAATAGAAGCATTTTTGTAATATACATGCATTAGCAAAATTGCATCTAATAAAAGCTATAGCTGTTTTTAAAAGTATTTAAGTATGCACTGCGCACCAGCATTTTAAACATAGCACTTGCTCAGAGAGCCTAAGGTGCTTGTACCATGTGGTAATGACTCAGTTTGTTAATTGCTGACATGATGCAAGCCCCACTGGCAATCTAAGCAGCTGATGTATTTAAAATGCTGATGCACTGAGAATATTTAGCTATGCTTCACATGCACGTGCAGAGAAAAATGTTAAAACTAAATCAGTTATAACTTTTTCTAGAAGCATTTTTGCCAATACATTTATTTTGCAAATGTGTTTCTATTCAAATACTGTATGTAATTTATCTACAGTATGTGCATTTACATTTTGACCAGAATGTCCCTTTAATTATTAATTATTTCACTTCAATACACATGGAAATACATTAAAGAAAGTGCTACCTCATTTTTTATATGCAAAAATATTTGCTAAAAATTGCTTTCACTATATTTAGCTGTTCTACAAATAGTTATTTATGGTATTTTTGATGTGATGTGTTTTAATTTTTATATTACTAAAACCACAGATGTTTTATAGGACACATGTAGCACCCAAATAGATAAATGCTGAATAATACAACAAACCCAGCTGGAGGTTCTAGGCTGCTGATATTCAACTGTGCTGCTTCCCTCAAGAAAGTACCTTTTGCATTCTTTGGAAAGTGGAGAGCTGATTAAGCACCCAGCAACTTAAGGGTTAACTTTTGTCTGAACTGCTAGGTGTTTGTCTAAGTGTATTAGCTGATCTTGCAGCTATAGGGGGATGTTACAGTGCCCATATTAGTGTATGCAGGCAGAAAGTAGAGTCAATAACCTGTTCTTGTCTTGCAGGTTGGAACAATGGAGAGATCTTGTCGCGCTTCCAAGGCTCCAAGGCGGTTTGTGGATGAACAAGAGGCTCCTACGAAGAAGAGAAAAACTCCTGTGACTACAATGGGTGATGTTATTCCTCCTTCTCCCTCTGTACCTTCTGCTATGCCCTTTCCCTTTGCCGCTTATTCTCTCTTGGCTTCTTCTTCTGTTTCATTACCTTTTCTCCCTGCCTATTCTACCTCTTCTTTTTCTACCTCTATTTTTTTCAGCTCCCCCTGCTAACTTCTGTCTCTTTTTCTCCCTCTCTGTTCCTGTCTTCGTATCTTTTCCGGCCATCCCTTCTCAGCCCCTTTTTCACTCTCCCCTTGCATCCTCCACTGTGGAAGAATTCCTTCCCCTTATGTCCCCCCTTCAATATTTCCCCAAGAGCCAGGACTGTTTGGGAACCCCATGTCCCCACTCCTAGATGACACGGCTGTATCTGTAGGATCCGGCTCTCCCCCTCTCATTCCCGGTCAAAGGGAGGCTGGTAAGGGCGAGGCGGATCAGTGTAGCTACTCCGGATCTAATCCGGAGGTTGAGGTGCTAGAGGCCGCTACTGGCGCCATGTAGGTCCCACATTTGCACGCTGCTGCGTTGGCTCCACCCACCTCCAGGTTAGGTGATCGGTCTTGCATCCTGGCGCCATTTTGCACCAGTGTCAAAAGACTGGAGGGAGCAGACTCCCACATTAGTAAGTGGGGTGTCCGGAGTCAGCGATGATCGCCGCAAGGGGGTGGTTATCAAATTGAAAGGGCAGGGTGGTGGTAGAAAGGGAAATCAAGACCCAATGAGAGGGGGCAGAAAAAACATGGGTAATAGAAGCTCAGGCACAAAAAAGAGCAGTAAGAATTTAGAATTAACCCCTACAGGTAAAGGTATAGGGGGAAAGGGAGAATATATGAACATCATGGCAAGTTTGAGAAAAAGGTTGCTAGCAAGGGGTGCATACAGTAATCAAGGGATGAGGATAGTTACTCTACGGGGGATTCTGATAGTTCAACAGGGTTTAAAGATAAGGGGTATCACAAGCTATTCCGGTACATCAGTAGATTGACAGATGTGAAAGGGGCTAGCGCAGTGGGCTCAGTGAATTTAGGTATAGCAGTAGGGGGTCAGGGCGGAACAGCGCCAATAACACAGTCAGGTAGCCAATCTAGTTCCACCAGGGCATTAATAGCGACCACTTCAGACACATACCCATGTATAGTGCACTCGCTGTAGTCTCACCTGAAGCTGCGACTAGCTAGAAAAATTCCGGTTTGGAGCTATCTGATAGCGCAGCTATTCTTCCAGTTAGGCCCGCAGCGACAGGCATGCAGAATAGACAGTTTAGGAGGTGGGTAGAGAATGCTGGCACTTCCAAGAAAAACAGTGCGAGAAAGGTTTCCAATGTCTTTTTCAGCACATCTGCATCTATTGTGGCGGGCCTCACACAGGTGCTGACTGTCCCAGGCTTCGGGAGTCAGAGGGGGGAAGGACACCATTCAGACAGGCGCCTGCTGGAAAGGGCCCATAAAGCCCTGAACCTAGGGGATATATGTAACTTGCTTAAGGCAGAGTCCCTGAGGTTGGGGTTATCATTTGGTTTCTGCATCCCTGTTAGGCATCCCGTGTCCCCTTCTCCTGCAGTCCATAACCTTAAATCTGCAATTCAACACCCACAAGCTGTTGTGGAAAAATTAGCGAAAGAGGTAGCCTTAGGGCGAATGGCGGGCCCCTACCCTTCCATCCCCTTATAGAATCTGGTGATCTCTCCACTTGGGGTGGTGCCCAAGAAGGACCCAGGGAAGTTTAGGCTAATTCAACATCTGTCTCATCCATTTGGGTACAAATCATTTAGATAAAACAATGTTAGAAAACTTGTAAGAGACAAGACAAAATTTTACAAACACATACAGGAGGAATTAAGGACCCTATTCTCGTGGGAACTTACACTCTAGACGGGTAGGAGGTTGAGAAGCAGGAGGTGAAGACTGCAAGATTGAGAAAGATATTAATGCAGAGTTAGATGAGGGAAATGTTAGGTAAGTAAAATTAATGTATTACT
The DNA here is from genome assembly GCF_027579735.1 of Bombina bombina. Classification (NCBI taxonomy): domain Eukaryota; kingdom Metazoa; phylum Chordata; class Amphibia; order Anura; family Bombinatoridae; genus Bombina; species Bombina bombina. Next base: position 497,887,881 of record NC_069500.1, read on the forward strand.
GAGTTGGGTGGTAGGCTTCTTTGAACAAAAAAAGTCTTCAGGGAGCATTTAAAAGAAGAAAGATTAGGGGAAAGCCTGACAGGACTAGGGAGAGTGTTCCAGAGGGTAGGTGCTGCATGACAGAAGTCCTGCCGTTTAGCATGGGAAGAGGTGATAGTCAAAGATGCAAGGAGCAGGTCATTATTGGATCTTAGTGGGCAGCCTGAAGTATACTTAGAGGATAGGTAGTAGGGAGCGGCATTGGTGAGATCTTTGTATGAAAGGGTGAGAATTCTGAATTTAATACTGCTGTGAATGGGGAGCCAATGAAGGGACTCGCAGAGAGGTGCAACAGATACAGAGCGACAGGAAAAGTGGATGAGCATGGCAGATGCATTTTGAATGGATTGAAGGGGGGAGAGGCGGGAAAGAGGAAGGCCAGTAAGTAGGTTATTGCAATAGTCAAGTCGGGAAATAACAAGGGAGTGGATTACTTGCACTCAGAAAAGGGTGAATCTTGGAAATATTGAGTTGGTGGTTTTGCTCTGTTTGCGGCATAACATCTTATTCACAGCAAAACACGTTCCCAGGACAAGCAATGTTATCGGACTGTCTAGGGGTCAGTGGGACAGATTTAGGGAAGTAGTGCCTGCTGCTTTAGCTAAGGGTAATGAGTGTCCTGCTTATCTCTGGCAGGTGGTGAGTTCTGGGGAATTGCGCTAAGGCTACTCCAATAAACACACAAAACCTTATTTGGAGAAATTAACAGACCATCACTGGTCCTCTTAATTAACACACAAATAACCCAAGATAACACCAACACAGAAAAAACTAGGATGGTGGCAATTGAGAACCACAAGATGTCAATGGCCCCACTTTTTCTGCAACAGAGTTCCACTCTGCCCATGAAGATGATAGGGTTTTCGGGAGCTCTTCCGATCTGCCTACATGGGGAAAGGGTGCTTCAGGCACCTCTCAAAGCAATCTGCCCCTTCCATCAGCTTGGCCATCGCTCCCCCATTTTCTCTCTCCCTGCCCCCAAGCCCACAACCTCCCACCACAAGATACAGCATCTTGATAATCTTGACTCGCTACCACCAACCCAATTTCTCTGAATTACAAGAAGGGTGAGAGAGCCTGAGGAATATCCAGACCCTCGTCAGTTAAATGAACTCTTCTACCCTAAATAGATTCTGTTGACAGCTGTGATGGCATTGTGCCATACCACAAAGCTAAGCGGACCAGCAATGGACTTCCCAACCTCCCTATTAAGCCTCTTTCTCACCCAATATGCTGCACTAGTTGACGTAATATACCTCTATCTACACAGAGCAATTGCATTGTACCACTCCATTATAACCCCTGGCACCCATGCCCGCAGCCAACCAATGCCTGAATGGATGTTTTTTTATTAGGTCTAAGGCTGGGAGGGCTCTGATGTCATTACCTCCCAGGTGGAGGTAATGACATTAGCTCAGACTTGTACTATTGAACTGTTAGTTTATATAAAAACGGGACTTTATGTGATGTATAGGGTTACCTAGGAATGTTTTTGCCTTAGTTACAGAAATTCCTATGTAATAACCCCTCACCACGTTAAGGAGTGATTTACCTTTCAATTACCAAGGACATTCTCTGCTCATCATAGTATATAGGATTATCTTGGACAATGCTTCAAAGACATAGAGCGTGATATACCAACTATTGACCCATTCACTCCATTGTTGCTATTGTTTTATTCAATGTCATTTAATATTTTTATTATTCTTGATGTAAACTTGAATATTTTTCAATAAAGCGATTTGAAAAAAAAAGAAAAGAATATTGCATAAATATGCTTTATTATGTTTTCATCTATTTGACTGAAAAGGCTCCAATGCACTTATATATATGTCTAAAACTGTATACATATGTGTTTACGTGTTTATATGTGTATATATGTCTGTAAATACATATATACACATATAAATACATAAATACACCCGTAGACACATATAAACATATATATACATACAAATACATATTTAGACATGTATATGTATGTATTTCTTTGTTAAAGCCCTTTACATGTCTTTTTTTGTCTAACACCTGAGACCCCATATATTTGAGCCCTTATAACTTTTTTGTACAATAATTTTTTTAAATAATTTTTATTAGATAGTGTTATTATGAGTTTAACTGTACTTTTAAATGTATTTTAAATGTGCTTTGTGAACTATTTTTGTTTTGCAATTTAGTTAACCAGAGCTCTGAGGTTGCGCTATCCAGAAAAGAGCTAAAGCCTAATGCGCTCAAGTGATTGCGTTTACTTTCAACTTGTAGCACATCATGTCATGATACATTAAATAATAATATAGTATAGTTTGAATCTGCTGTGTCTGCTGAAAAAAACAATATATAATGGGCCAGATTACGAGTAGCGTGATAACAGTTGTGCACAAACAACAGCAATAGACCCAATATCGCTTGCGCGCAACTGTTAGCGTGCTACGCGTAATCTGGCCCATAATATATTGTTTTTTTTCAGCAGACAGGTGAGGACGCAGACAATCTGTTAATAGCGTACACCACACTCATATTGTCCGTCCAGAACACCACTGACATATTCGCTAGTCGCCTACTCCAAATCTCTACGGCTACCATGATCGGAAAGAGTTCCAACAAGGTCAGGTTTCATGTCCAACTCGCGGCTATCCATTCCTGAGGCTATGGAGCCGCACTCCACTCCCCGTCCAGGTACGCCCCATACCCGGACCTCCTTAATGTGGACCCTCTCTTGCCCACGCACCTTCTGCACAAGTTGCAACATGCGAGACACCTTGTCCTCCGGTAGTCTGCAAACCGCTCGCACCGTGTCAATCTCTATTCCCAGAAATGTGAGACACGTGCAGGGGCCTTGCGTTTTATCCTCCACAAGCAGTACCCCAAACCTCGCCATCATGTCCTGCATTACCTCCATAAGCCTTCACACTCAGTGGAACCTGCTCTTCCGACCAACAGAAAATCATCCAGGTAGTGGGCCACCGACCCACCCCCGGATGCCTTCTGTACCACCCAGTGAAGGAATGAACTGAAGCACTCAAATAAGGAACAGGACAATGAACACCCCATTGGCAAACATCTGTCCACGTAGAAAGCCCCCTCAAACTTCATCCCCATCAGCCTGAAGGCTGACGGGTGTAAAGGCAGCAGCAAGAAAGCGGACTCAATGTCCAGCTTTGCCATAAGGGCCCCCGGGCCGCAAGTCCTGACTATCTCCAATGCATTGTCAAAAGACTGATAGTGCACAGAGCTCAGCTCTGGGTCAATAGCGTTGTTTACCGACTTCCCCTTTGGGAATGACAGGTGATTGATCAACCTGAATTTCCCTGCCTCCTTCTTGGGCACAACTCCCAGAGGAGAGACCACGAGATCCGCAATAGGGGAGGCTGCAAACGGGCCAGACACTCTGCCCATCGCCACCGCCTTTGCCAATTTCTCCCTGACCACTTGCGGGAATTCGTATGCTGTCTTTAAATTCCCATGTACCGAAGACCCCACTACCTTGCCTAGCACTGGGATCCGGAACCCCCCTTCCAACCCTGACCAGAGCAACCGTGCTGCATCCTGGTCCGGGTAGTGTGCCAGCCATGTTCCCATGGCTGCCAGCTAAAGCGGGGTTGGGGCCCTTGACACAAACCACCGGTTTGGGACCTGGTCTGTCCTGTCCCTGCTCTTTTCTTTTGAAAATTCACTCGACTCCCTGGTGGGGGCCACTACAGAACTTGCATATGTGATGAAAGGAGCAACTGCTCCCCTGATCACATTGCCTGTCCTGGAACTTCCAGCACTCTCTACCCCGCCTCTTTTGTTGGAGACCCTGACGTGCTGCCCCCTGCTGAGTCAGCACTGGAGAGGGGGAACCTCCCTCCAACCCCAGTTTTAACCATAGGTGCATGTCCTGTGTACCGAAATGCAATAAAGGATTGCCCACCATCTTTCTACGAAAAGCTATGTCGTATTCACGCCATGCCCCTTCCTTAAACCTAGTATGGATATCCTCTATGGTATCCTGATACTTAAATAATATATGCCCCTGCAGGGGCCACTTATCTACTTAACATGCAGCCAAAACCCTGAAGTATTTCAACCATTCCTCATAGGTCTCAGGCCTGCGCACCTTCTCAGGGCCCGTGCCATCCCCCGCCCTTTCCTTAGCTCTAAACATATCCAGAGAGAGCTAGAATACATTCAAGTATTGCCCCTCCTGAATTTTCTTAATGATCTTATGCTTGAGGTGGCCATACAGGGAGTGCACCAGGCAGGGATATGTATCCCCCTGTGCAGCCACCTTCTTTGGAACCTGCCCCGTGGAGGGTGTGATGCCACCTAGCACAGACGCCCCCACTGGCACTTCCGCAAAACCTGAAACCCCAGCCTTAGCCTTTGCCTGCCCAGCCGCCATTTTTTTAATCCACCTAAATATTCTCTGCTGACCCTTACCCACTAGCCCCAAGTCCACCCCACTTTCTGAGCCTGACCCGCTAGTGGATGACCCTGTGTCAGCATGTGTAATGTCAGGTGCATAGTACTCACAGTTCGCCGGCTGATCTCCTTCCTTCGATGCCTGGGGCGCTGCTCCATTCTCCGCCGGCCATTCTCTGCTGGACCCTGCAACCACCAGTGTACTTGATGCTCCAGTTGCCATAGCTGTTGAATCTTTTTCTCAAACCTGTGGAGACAAAGCAAATTGGGGTTTACTATGGTCCATGAATGAGGCCTCAAAAGAGGAACTCACATTCCTTTCTCCCTGACTTCCCCCAACATTCATACCCAAAGCCGCTGAAACAGCACTCCTGATAATCTCTGCTTGCCCTGACCCCTCCCATGCGTGCACACTGAACCCAGGGGGTGCTTGAGGCCTGCCCACTTCATGCAGTGCAGCCTCCACTGCCCTCCTAATGATATCCTCTGTGACTTCACCAAATTGAGCATGCATACCCGCACCCTGGCCTGCATTAGGCCTAAGCATCTGTTTACCGTGCACAACATGCCCTCTTGTGCCCTACTGGGCACCATGCATACCCACATGCGTCATCCCCGAATGTCCAACCCCCAACCACACAGCTTCATCCCTTATACTCGTCCCCCAAGTAACAGCCGTCGGTCCAGGTGACCCCATGCATCCACACACATCATCATGGGCCCTTGCACTCTCCCTTGGGCCTACCATGCTCCTCATGCCCCCATCTGTTGAAACGTCTACTAGGGGGTGTTTTCAGGGGTGTGGGGGGTACCGCCTCATCAGAAAGATGATCCTCTCTTTCTCTTGCAGGTCCCTTCTTCCTGACCGTCATCTCCATCACTTCACGGTATCTCTTCGCTGGCATTGCCTTCCTCCTGGCTCTCTCCATCATCCAAGCTCTGCACAGGACATGAAGAAACTTTCTCCTTGAAGTCTGGAACAGGAAGAGGCTGGTATCACTGATGCAGGACCCTATAAAGGTAAGCACAAACACCCGCCTCCACACCTGCAACATTGTAACAAACACATTCCAGCATCCTCCAGACTTCAAGTTGGTAATCCCTTAATGCTGTTCCAGGCCCACTATAGAGCCATCCACTATCATTAGACACAGTAGGCATGTGCCTACAGGTGCAATGCAGTGAGGGGCGCCTGCCTGTAGAAAGAGTTACTGACTGCATTTTTTTTAATACATTTTACTGCTGGCCACGCTCCAGTTCTTCAGCCCCCGTCATATTCCTAAGCAGTCACAGCACCAGGAACATGACGGGAGAGGAAGAGGGAGGAGCACGTCATCGGCAGTGAAGGACAGTCAGAGGAAGCAAGCGGGAGGACTGATCAGCCCTGCTGCAATAGTGTAAGGCAATCATTTATTATATGCCCAGTAAATATAACGTTTAAGATTATATAAACTTGCATTTACAGCCACCAGAATAGTTACAGATGGTGCAATGAGAAGAAAAAATAACTGTCACACCGGCAACAGATAGTGACTTGCTGGCCCGGTGGGCCACAACAGCAGGGGATCAGACTGGCTACAAGGAGGTGGTAGCTGGTAGGCAAACTCACACATGATTCTAGCTTCAATTTTTGTGCAGCTGCCTTTTATCACCTGCCTATTATTTTCCTTAAGGCTGCTACAGAGACCAGGAGCAAAATAGAGAATGCCCTTAAGAACTTCTAAGGGGCGCTCTCTAACACAATTTTAATGCTTTTGAGCCCTTGTGGGTGGGGAAATCGGAGTGCAGCACAGCAAAGATCATCTGCTGCAAAATTTAAAGAAAACAGGAACAGAACTACAGTCTGACAGCACCGCTCCTTTAAACTAAATTCCTAACAAAAAACTTCCCTCTCCCCTTTTTTTTCCCTCACACGGTGCTGTCAGTGATGCAGCCCACTCGGGACAGCTAATTTATAGACAGGAGGACTGACACTAAATGAGGTCCTGAAAGGGTGACAAATGCTGTAATGTTATTAAAGGGACAGTCTACACCAGAATTTTTATTGTTTAAAAAGATAGATAATCCCTTTATTACCCATTCCCCAGTTTTGCATAACCAGCACGTTTATATTTATATACTTTTTACCACTGTGATTACCTTGTATCTAAGCGTCTGCAAACTGCCCCCTTATCTCAGTGCTTTTGACAGACATGCAGTTTAGCCAACCAGTTCGGACTCCTGAATAACTCCACGGGAGTGAGCACAATGCTATCTATAGGACATAGATATAGACAGGATATAGATTTAGAGTTTGGCGTTAGCCGTCAAAACCAGCGTTAGAGTCTCCTAACGCTGGTTTTGGGCTACCGCTGGTATTTGGAGTCATTAAAGGGTCTAACGCTCACTTTCCAGCCGCGACTTTTCCATACCTCAGATCCCCCTACACCATTTGTGTATCCTATCTTTTCAATGGGATCTTTCTAACGCCGGTATTTAGAGTCTTGGCTGAAGTGAGCGTTAGAAATCTAACGACAAAACTCCAGCCGCAGAAAAAAAACAGGAGTTAAGAGCTTTTTGGGCTAACGCCGGTTCATAAAGCTCTTAACTACTGTGCTCTAAAGTACACTAACACCCATAAACTACCTATGCACCCCTAAACCGAGGCCCCCCCCACATCGCCGCCACTCGATTAAATTTTTTTAACCCCTAATCTGCCGACCGCACACCGCCGCCAGCTACGTTATACTTATGTACCCCTAATCTGCTGCCCCTAACACCGCCGACCCCTATATTATATTTATTAACCCCTAATCTGCCCCCTCAACGTCGCCGACACCTACCTACACTTATTAACCCCTAACCTACCTACACTTATTAACCCCTAAAGCTAAGTCTAACCCTAACACTAACACCCCCCTAAATTAAATATAATTTAAATCTAACAAAATAAATTAACTCTTATTAAATAAATTATTCCTATTTAAAGCTAAATACTTACCTGTAAAATAAATCCTAATATATCTACAATATAAATTATAATTATATTGTAGCTATTTTAGGATTAATATTTATTTTACAGGCAACTTTGTATTTATTTTAACCAGGTACAATAGCTATTAAATAGTTAAGAACTATTTAATAGCTACCTAGTTAAAATAATTACAAAATTACCTGTAAAATAAATCCTAAACTATTTCTATTTTAATTTTAGAATAGGGTAGGGCATTTTTTTATTTTGGGGGTCTTTGTTATTTTATTAGGGGGCTTAGAGTAGGTGTAATTAGTTTAAAATTGTTGTAATATTTTTCTAATGTTTGTAAATATTTTTTTATTTTTTGTAACTTAGTTCTTTTTTATTTTTTGTACTTTAGTTAGTTTATTTAACTGTATTTATTTGTAGGTATTTGTATTTAATTAATTTATTGATAGTGTAGTGTTAGGTTTAATTGTAAATAATTGTAGGTATTGTATTTAATTAATTTATTGATAGTGTAGTGTTAGGTTTAATTGTAACTTAGGTTAGGATTTATTTTACAGGTAATTTTGTAATTATTTTAACTAGGTAGCTATTAAATAGTTATTAACTATTTAATAGCTATTGTACCTGGTTAAAATAAATACAAAGTTGCCTGTAAAATAAATATTAATCCTAAAATAGCTACAATATAATTATAATTTATATTGTAGCTATATTAGGATTTATTTTACAGGTAAGTATTTAGCTTTAAATAGGAATAATTTATTTAATAAGAGTTAATTTATTTCGTTAGATTTAAATTATATTTAACTTAGGGGGGTGTTAGTGTTAGGGTTAGACTTAGCTTTAGGGGTTAATACATTTATTAGAGTAGCGGTGCGGTCCGGTCGGCAGATTCGGGGTTAATTATTGTAGGTAGGTGGAGGCGATGTTGGGGGCGGCAGATTAGGGGTTAATAAATATAATATAGGGGTCGGCGGTGTTAGGGGCAGCAGATTAGGGATACATAGGGATAACGTAGGTTGCGGCGGTGTACGGAGCGGCAGATTAGGTGTTAATAATAATATGCAGGGGTCAGCGATAGCGGGGGCGGCAGATTAGGGGTTAATAAGTGTAAGGTTAGGGGTGTTTAGACTCGGGGTACATGTTAGGGTGTTAGGTGCAGACTTAGGAAGTGTTTCCCCATAGGAAACAATGGGGCTGCGTTAGGAGCTTAACGCTGCTTTTTTGCAGGTGTTAGTTTTTTTTTCAGCTCAAACAGCCCCATTGTTTCCTATGGGGGAATCGTGCACGAGCACGTTTTTGAAGCTAGCCGCGTCCGTAAGTACCGCTGGTATCGAGAGTTGTAGTGGCGGTAAATATGCTATACGCTCCCTTTTTTGGAGCCTAACGCAGCCCTTCTGTGAACTCTAAATACCAGCGGTATTTAAAAGGTGCGGGGAAAAAAAAACATGCGTAGCTAACGCACCCCTTTGGCCGCAGAACTCTAAATCTAGCCGTTAGTGACTAGATCTGTGTTCTCTAAGTTATTCCTTGGTAAGACACTAATTTGAGTGACTACACAAGAACAATACAATTTATATAATATATGCCTTGGTTTTTAAACTAGAAATCTGCAAATTTATAGCAATTGCACATATCTTTGTGACTGAGAGTCCCTGTACTGGGATCTCTGGGCGCACCTAAATACATTTATGTTTCATGTAATTCTGTAAGCAAATGTGTAAGTTGGTTCCTGTGTGCGTATGTGTGTGCAATAGTGTTAGTTTGTTCCTGTGTTTGTATGTATGAGCAAGAGTGTGTGTTTGTTCCTGTGTGTGTGTGTATAAGCAAGAGACTGAGTTTGTTCCTATGTGTGTGTTTGTGAGCAAGAGAATTAGTTTTGTCCTGGGTATGTGTGTGAGCAAGCATGTGAATTTGTTTGTGAACAAATTGTTTGTGTGCGAGTGTGAGCTAGAGTGGCAGTTTGTGTGCGTGTGTGAGCAAGTGTGAGTGTGTGAGCAAGAGTGTGAGAGTGTTTCTGAAAGAATGGAAAGAAAGGAAAGAGAGAGAGACACAGAGAGAAAGGGGGGAGACAGGGTATGAAAGAAGGAGGGGGAGAGAGAGGGGGAGAAAGATAGAGAGAGGGGAGAAAGATATGGGAGAGAATAAGAGCAAGATGGGGAGAGAGAAAGGGGAGAGACACAGGGGTGAGAGAGAGAAGGGAGAGGAAGAGAGGAGAGAGAAAGAGGAGAAAGATAAAGAGGAACAAGAGAGAAAAAGGGGGGAGAGAGAAAGGGGGTAAGAGAAAGAGGGGGAGAGAGAGAAAGAGGTAAGAGAGAAAAAAGAGGGGGAGAGTAACGTATTCCATCTATAAGTCAGCCTTTACTACTGTGGCATTAAGGGGAGTAAACCTTTTAGCTATCTCAGTTCCATAAAGGCACGCTCCTCAGACATTTCATTGCTTGGTATTGAAGTAGTGTCTCCTACTTCACATTTTACCTTTGTTCCTGCAAGGATTAAAATTCTACTCCAAGCCATTTTGCTGTATCTCATTACCGACATACTGGAGGATTCCCTGTCAGCTACAGCTTCCTCACTCCTTGAGCTTGCCTGTTCCTGATTCATACAAAGTACTGCAAAGCTCCTTCGTCTCCTTCATCTCATGGACTCCCTGTGATGTCACCAGTGTGAGACGTTCTCCGGAGCCTTCCACAGCTGACTGCTCTGCATCTCCAGCAGCGTGCAAACTTTGTATCGAATCCGTTAACCACCCTAAATATATTCTGAGAGCTTGGCTCCATTCCTAACTGGTTATTCCTCCTCTGCTCTTGGGGTAAGCTGTTGTAACCTTTTTACTTTAATATTCAGTTATCATCCTAAATGACAGTATGTGCACTTTATTAAATAAATATACAAATTACTACAGTACCTGATCAAACTTGAAATATCTTTATAACACTACTGGAGTTGCGTAACCTTTTACCAATGATAGTGTTTATGAGAGAATGAGCCTATATAAATTGTATCTAGATCTGGAAACATACGGCTAGATTACGAGTTTTGCGGTAAGGTAAAAAAGCAGCGTTAACAGGTCCTAACGCTGCTTTTTTACTACCGCTGCTATTATGAGTCTTGCAGGTTTAGGGGTCCCGCACACTTTTTTGGCCTTACAGCAAACCGACTTACATAAACTTTGTAAACCCTTTTTTCTATGTGACTTCCATAGCGCCGGTATTACGAGTCTGTCCTGGGAGGCCAAAAAGTGAGCGGTACACCCTCTACCTCCAAGATCCATAACGCATTCTAAAGGAAAAAAGTGATAGTAGGTCTGGACTGATACCTAAGAGCTCATGGCCAACTCTGAAAGGTATACTGTGATCTCTCATACACAGTTAAAAATAGAACAAGTTAGAGGTAGACATAGAGTGGCGCTCTAAGCAGAGCTCAAAGTCAAGAGATTAAATATATAACTAAATAGCATACAATAGCTCAAGCTGAGTATATTTAGTTCAACTTTAACTCAATAGCAAAAATATATATATAGTTTAATTCAAAATAATTCCATAAATTCAATAAAATTTCATCTAATAGTACTCTAAAAATTACTAAGCATTTTAAAATTAAAATAAATATCTAATACTCAAATAATTAATTCAAGATGTGGCCACATCAATAAAAGAAACTAACACACAAATAGACTTTCTAAAAAACACAACACACTGCTAGCTCAAAAACATGTGCACTAAATTCATATATAACAATAACAATATATGCAGTAATCACATAAAACTGACTTGATAGAGTTAATATGATCGTATAAAAAGGAGCTAACAATCTCGAGTAGGTCAATATAAACACAAGGCTAGCAAGAGAATCTGTCTTAGCATAGCTTTGGTGTTCAGGGTGTACAATCTTTTGCAAGCGGTTAGTTCGTAACCTATTATATTACATAATATGGATAGAGTTTTTTTCATCAATTTCCCATTAATTAGTGTAGGTTAGCGGTCTCCAAAACACTGTGTTGGCCACATATAAGTTTTTAAACTGACCGGTCAGTCTGTGTTGCCTTACCGGATCCAAGGGCGACTCTGGTGCTGTTTTCAAACGTCCCTGACAGACTTGTCGGGTGAAAGTTTGTGTCTCTGACAAATTAGTCAGCTGGGGGTCCTCACGCTGAGTTCCTCGTAACTCCCAAGTGTGTCTCCAGTGTCTTCACTGTCAGCGTGTACGTCAAACAGTCACCTGACTCAATCCACCAATAGGAGTCTCTAGAAAGCGTTCTTTTTTCAAAAGACAAAGATAGGTTTTTCCGAAATCCAAATTATGTTATATAATGTCGTACTCTGTAATCCTGGCAAATGGAAACGTTCTTCTTTTTAAAGGGTTATAGTGTATCACCTTTTTTAACCCTTCAAGTGACATTTTTAACCAACTTTAGTGGTCTTACAAATTCATTCTCTTGCCATACAGACTTGTTAGAAATATATGTATCACTAATCATGATATTTCATTATATTCAATAAAAATTCAATAAAAATTCATAATCTTAATGATTTAATAAACGTTAGGTGAAGAATGACGAATAGTGGATCATTACTTCATTATTTTCTTCTCATATATGATAAATTCAAAATACAATAAAATAAACAGCAACTCCTTAATACTATTGAATGATTTTATATAATAGGTAACTAGTGATGTCGCAAATAGTTCACCAGCGAATAGTTCCCGGCGAACATAGCATGTTCGCCTTCGCCACGGACGGCGAACATATGCGATGTTTGGTCCGCCCCCTATCCTCATCATTGATTAAACTTTGACCCTGTACCTCACAGTCAGAAGACACATTCCAGCCAATCAGCAGCAGACCCTCCCTCCCAGACCCTCCCACCTCCTGGACAGCATCCATTTTAGATTCATTCGGAAGCTGCATTCTTAGTGAGAGGAGGGACAGTGTAGCTGCTGCTGATTTAATAGGGAAATCGATAGCTAGGCTAGTGTATTCAGTGTCCACTACAGTCCTGAAGGACTCATCTGATCTCTGCTGTAAGGACAGCACCCCAAAAAGCCCTTTTTAGGGCTAGAATATCAGTCTGCTTTTTTTTTTTCCTGTGTAATCTAATTGCAGTTGCCTGCCTGCCTGCCAGCGTGTGTGTCAGGCTCACAGCGTATACTGTGCCAACTTGCCCAGTGCCACCATATCTGGTGTAACAATAGTGTACATTTAAAAAAAACAACACTTTTTTGACTGTGAAATAATAGCAGACAGCTGCCAATACCCAAGATGGCCGCCAATAAGGCAGATGGGGAGGGTTAGAGAGCTGTTTTGGGGGGGATCAGGGAGGTTGGGGGCTAAGGGGGGATGCTACACCACAGCATATGTAAATATGCTTAAAAAAATAAAAAAATTAAAAACCTTTTATTTTAGTACTGGCAGACTTTCTGCCAGTACTTAAGATGGCGGGGGCAATTGTGGGGTGGGGGAGGGAAGGGAGCTGTTTGGGAGGGATCAGGGGGTCTGATGTGTCAGGTGTGAGGCTGATCTCTACAGTAAAGCTAAAATTAACCCTGCAAGCTCCCTACAAACTACCTAATTAACCCCTTCACTGCTAGCCATAATACACGTGTGATGCGCAGCAGCATTTAGCGGCCTTCTAATTACCAGAAAGCAATGCCAAAGTCATATATGTCTGCTATTTCTGAACAAAGGGGATCCCAGAGAAGCATTTACAACCATTTGTGCCGTAATTGCACAAGCTGTTTGTAAATAATTTCAGTGAGAAACCTAAAATTGCGAAAAAATTTAAGTTTTTTTTAAATTTGATCGCATTTGGCGGTGAAATGGTGGCATGAAATATACCAAAATGGGCCTAGATCAATACTTTGGGTTGTCTACTACACTACACTTAAGCTAAAATTAACTCTACAAGCTCCCTACATGCTCCCTAATTAACCCCTTCACTGCTGGGCATAAAACACGTGTGGTGCACAGTGTCATTTAGCAGCCTTCTAATTACCAAAAAGCAACGCCAAAGCCATATAAGTCTGCTATTTCTGAACAAAGGGAATCCCAGAGAAGCATTTACAACCATTTACGCCATAATTGCATAAGTTGTTTGTAAGTAATTTCTGTGCGAAACCTAAAGTTTGTGAAAAAGTGAACAATTTTTTTTATTTGATCGCATTTGGCGGTGAAATGGTGGCATTAAATATACCAAAATGGGCCTAGATCAATACTTTGGTTTGTCTACTACACTACACTTAAGCTAAAATTAACTCTACAAGCTCCCTACATGCTCCCTAATTAACCCCTTCACTGCTGGGCATAAAACACGTGTGGTGTTGCACAGAGGCATTTAGCAGCCTTCTAATTACCAAAAAGCAACGCCAAAGCCATATAAGTCTGCTATAATGGCATGTCTGGCACACAGTGTTGGGGCAAGGGTCCATCTGACCACTGATACCTGTCTGCAAAGCATGGTCAGGGCAGGTATATCACCTACACTGCGCACTGTGAAGCGGGCGTAACCCTTACACTACCTGATCGATACAACATCATACCTGATGTTTTAAAGCACGTTATTCCAAACAATTTAGGAATGTTAGGTGATTTATGCCCTTTATGGATTAAAACCAGACTCTGCGTCAACTATGTAATTTTCCATGGGAGTTTTGCCATGGATCCCCCTCCGGCATGCCACAGTCCAGGTGTTAGTCCCCTTGAAACAACTTTTCCATCACTATTGTGGCCAGAAAGAGTCCCTGTGGGTTTTAAAATTTGCCTGCCTATTGAAGTCTATGGCGGTTCGCCCGGTTCGCCCGTTCACGAACATTTGCGGAAGTTCGCGTTCGCCGTTCACAAACCCAAATTTTTATGTTCGCGACATCACTATAGGTAACTTTTAGACCAACTATAGGGTTCATGGAGGGATAACGTTAGTAATGAAAATATATATTAATTAAAAACTTCCATTACAGTTTAAGTCTAACTTGCTACTAAGTAGTTCCTAATAACCTTTCAATTCAGTCGATTATATAATATGAATGCTTATATTGTAATATCCATAAGACTATTGTGTTATAGGTGAAATATCTATGGGGGTATCTTACAGGTTTTTGTTTTGTTTTATAATGATTACAAAAATAGAAAATTATTTAAAAATTATTTAAAAAATAATTAATAGAAAGTTATTAAAATAATCCTAGAATTTCATAGTATAGTTCATAAAGTTTAAAAAACTTCTATTTCACTATCCTCCAAATAATTAATTTAGTGTGAATTAAAATTGATCTAAAAATTGATCTAAAATTAATTAATTAAAAGGATTGAGGTCAAGTTCAACATTTAGTCCTCCTGGAGTAAGAGTTGCAAAATAAAAATTAATTCTGCCTCTGTCAATAAAAGCTGTTTTGCTAAATTTCCTCCACTTTGGAGTTTCACCTTCTTAACACCCCAAAATAATAGGCCATCAGTTTTTTGTCCATGATAGTCCTTAAAATGTTTGGAGAGTAAGTGATCTTCATATCCCCATTCTATATTGAGCGGGTAAATCGCCATAGAACTAGCTGATGAGCTGTTGTTCGTTCCTGGTAGAGCGCTTCTCTCTTTGTATGCAAATTAATATGACCCTGGGGAAGTCTCCCTATTGGTGATGGGGGAAACCAGACGTGGACTCCTTGCCCAGTGTGCTTAGAGGAATGTGGCTGCACCTCACTGACGAGGCCCATAGGAGGTCGAAACGATCGTCTGGGGTTGTCATGTTCCTTGTTCAGAGGAGAATTACCTGGTATTTCGGGGCTGGACTGACCTTAATTGGCAGGATCAGACTGATATACTTCAGGAAAGTTTTCCTTTGTGAAAAGTACACTGGTCTAAAAGAGGCTGCTTCCGGGTGGTAAATCACCATAGAACTAGCTGATGAGCTGATGTTCGTTCCTGGTAGAGCGCTTCTCTCTTTGTATGCAAACTTTATGACCTATAGTTGACTATAGAGAATTAAATAAGCGTACGATAAAAGACTGATACCCCCTGCCACTCATCCCTGAGCTTATCGAGAGATTGGAGGGGGCCACAATCTTTACTAAATAGGACCTCAGGGGTGCTTACAATCTGATTCACGTACGTTCAGGAGATGAGTGGCTTACTGCTTTCCATACTCGGTACGGGCTTTATGAGTACACATGATGCCTTTTGGGCTTTGTAATGCCCCTGCAATGTTTCAGAGGTTTATTAATTACGTGTTTCATGAACTCCCATTTACTTAGATGACATACTCATATATTTCTCTAACTTGAATGAACACATAAAACATGTTAGGACAGTACTTTCAAGATTACAGTCACATCAGTTATATGTCAAACTAGAAAAATGTATCTTTCACACCACTAACATTACATTTTTGAGGTACCATATAACACCACATGGTATAAGTATGGATGAAACAAAAGTTAAAGCTATTTATGATTGTCCAGTTCCTAGGAATAAAAAACAAGTACAGAAATTCCTAGGTTTTGCCAACTTTTACAGGAAATTCATAAAAAACTTCTCCACTATTGCAAAACCACTAACCGATCTGACCAAACTGAAAACAAGTTTTGCTTGGTCAAAAGCTGCAGATAATGCTTTCCTGTTTCTGAAAAAATCTTTTTGTACAGCTCCAATATTGTCCTTCCCAAATCCGAACCACCAATATATTCTTGAAGTAGATGCTTCTGATTATGCAATTGGAGCAATTCTTTCCCAAAGGAGTTTGCTAAATTAACCTAAGCATCCAGTTTCCTTTTAATCAAGGGTAATGTCCCCATCTGAACTAAATTAACATGTGGGTAAGAAGGAGTTGCTGGCTATGAATTGGGCATTAGAACTTTGGAGACACTTACTTGAAGGAACATGTTTTCCCATAATAATTTATACAGATCATAGGAACCTCCAGTACTTAAAAACAAATCGCTCTCTTACATCAAGACAAGTAAGATGCAGTCTATTCTTTTCCAGATTTAACTACTTGATAACATACAGGCCAGCATAAAAAAATGTTAAGGAAAATTTTCTATCCAGAATGCTGCCTAAGCCAAAAACTGTCCCTCCTGAAGGTTTCGGTAATACCAATTGAACAGTTCATTGGTTTCACCTCTTCCGTATCACAAATCATTAAGGATGAACAGAATTCAGATTCAGTCAAATCTGCCTATGATCTGGATTGTAATACAAATGGCTTATACTACCATAATAACAAACTCTATGTTCCTCCCTCATTACGGAATTCAGTTCTGAACTCATTTCATGAATCCTATTTAGCTGGACATCTCGGAATCCACAGAACTGCTGAACATCTAAAACGATCCTTTTGGTGGCCTAACATGTTCAAGGATGTACAAAACTACATCCAATCCTGTGAGATTTGTACAACTTATAAAATAGGTAGGAAACATCCCACAGGATACCTATTATCCCTTCCAGTCCCAGATAGACCATGGAAAGAAATAGCCATTGACTTTATTGCTGATCTTCCACCTTCTGATAAGAATAAAACCATTAAGGTAATAGTCGATTTGTTTGCAAAAATGGCTCACTTTGTTCCTTATCATAAACTTCCCACTTCATTGGAGACTGTTACCTTGCTTATAAATAACGTCATAAAACTACATGGTTTTCCGTCTTCGATACCCACAGATCGAAGACAATGTTTTTTGATGTTAAGAGTATTCCATCAGCTATGCCAGACTCTTAACATCGAAAAAAGGTTAAGTACAGCTTTTCACCCCCAAACAAACTTTTCAGACTGAACGTACAAATCAGTGGCTCGAGCAGTACATCCAATGCTACATCACCCAAGAACAAGATAAATGGACATCTCTACTACCATTAGCGGAATTCGCCTATAACAATTTTTACCACTCATCACTTAAGACAACTCCTTTCTATTCTATTTTTGGTTTCCAACCCACATTCCACCTATATCCTGACATTCAATGTGACTGTGCTGTAATAAATGACTTAACAAATTCCATGTCTGAAACATTCTCCCTCCTCTCCGAAAAGATCAAAGCTGCACAGCAACATCAGAAAAAGTATTATGATCTTAGACGGCGACCATCTCCTGTATTTACTATAGGAGACTTGATTTGGCTGTCAACAAAAAAACTTAGACTCACTACTCCTAGTAGATAATTTTACAGATTCTATATAGGACTTTTTCCGATAAAAAAGACTGTTAATGAAAATGCTGTGACTTTAGATCTTCCAAAGTATAAGAACCCTTCCACTTTCCATGTATCATTGTTAAAACCTTACTAGTCTCTCCAAAATCATCTTATACCCCCCTCTTCTTCTGTTCCTATAGAACCTGATTGGGAATTCGAAGTCGAAGAAATTTTGGACTCGAGGAGGGTTTCGGGACGTTTACAATACTTGGTTCACTGGAAAGGTTTTTAGCATTAAGATGATTCCAGGGAGCCTTCTACAAACTTGTCTGCACCTTGACTAGTTTCAGTTTTCTATAGACGTTTTACAAACCGTCCCCATCCATGAACTTCGGGGCGGTTCTTTATTGGGGGAGCTCTGTAACATATTCCATCTATAAGCCAGCCTATACTACTGTGGTTAAGGGAAGTAAACCTTTTAGCTATCTCACTTCCATAAAAGACACGCTCCTCAGACATTTCCTTACTTGGTATTAAAGTAGTGTCACGCCGTTGTGCTCCTGAAGCCGCAGCCGCTCCGTTGCCATGGCCATTGTCATGGACCCTGCAGTAGCTTTAGGCGCTGGGGATGACGTCATCACCACATGCCTCTCTTCTGATGCCGGTCCAGATACCTCCTGTGGCGCGAATCCTGCCCTATGTAAGTGCCTCAGTTGCTCTCACCTGTGCTCAAATATAGGTGTTGCTTAGTGTGCTCCTGGGTGTTGTATTACTTTGTGCTGGATTGCTATACTGTTGCTGAACTCTGCTTGTCTGACCACTCTGCCTGCTTAATTCCCTGAACTGCTGGATTGCTATACTGTTGCTGAACTCTGCTTGTCTGACCACTCTGCCTGCTTAACCCCTGAACTGCTTGATTGCTATACTGTTGCTGAACTCTGCTTGTCTGACTACTCTGCCTGCTTAACTCTTGAACTGCTAGATTGCTATACTGTTACTGAACTCTGCCTGTCTGGTCCTTCTATTGGTTTACCCCTGAACTGTTATACTGCTGGATTTCCTTTTGTTGCTGACTCCTGCCTGTTCCTGGTCCTTCTATTGGTTTACCCCTGAACTACTATACTGCTGGATTGTCTTCCTGTTTCTGCATAGGACTACCCTGCCTACTGTGAGTACTGCTTACCTCATTTGAAAAACTCTCTCTGCTCTGGGATATTTCCTATCTTGACGCCGGGATAAGAAGACTACTGGCCAAGTTTGATTTGATAGAGGAATATCCCACGAGCATTACAAGTAGTGTCTCCTACTTCAGATTTTACCTTTGTTCCTGCAAGGATTAAAATTTTACTCCAAGCTGTTTTACTGTATCTCATTACCGACATACTGGAGGATTCCCTGTCGGCTACAGCTTCCTCACTCCTTGAGCTCACCTGTTCCTGATTCATACGAAGTACTGCAAAGCGTCTGCGTCTCCTTCCTCTCACAGACTCCCTGTGACATCACCAGTGTAAGCCATTCTCCAGAGCCTTCCACAGCTGACCATATGTGCACTCTATTAAATAAATATACAAATTACTGCAGTACCGGATCAAACTTGAAATATCTTCATAACACTACTGGAGTTGCGTAACCTTTTACCAATAATAGTGTTTATGAGAGAATGATCCTATATAAATTGTATCTAGATCTGGGAACATAGTTTGTATATATACTCTTACAAGCATTGTTTCCTCATTTAGTAACAAAACCTATAATAGCTCTGCAGATTGGACTTAATTATTATGCTACAACTTATTACCAATAGCATTATAACTAAATCATATATTATCACATTTTACATACTTCAAAACCTGATGCTTAGTAGAGTAAGCCAGTTTGTTGATTACAGGGAGAAAGAGAAAGAGGAGAAGGGGGTGAGTGAGAGAGAAAGAGGGGGAGAGAGAGGGGGGAGGACAGAAAGAGGGGGACGGAGAAAGACAGTGGGGAGAGAGCTAAAGAGTAAGGTAGAGATAGAAAGAGGGAGGGAGGGAGAGAAAGAAAGGGGAAGGGAGAGAAAGTGGGGAGATAAAGAGAGAGAGAGAGACAGAGGGGTAGAGAAGGAGAAATAGGGGAGAGAGAGAGAAAGGGGGGAGAGAGAAAGAGGGGAGAGAAAGAAAGAGGGGGAAAGAAAGAAAGAGGAGAGAGAGAAAGAAAGAAAGAAAGAGGGGAGTGTCAGGGTTTTTTCCCTGTTGTTTGCCATGTGCTGCTGGTAGCCATTTTACTCACCTCTCTTCCTGACTATGGTGCATTGTGGTGGATGCTGCTCATTTCCTGCACTTCCTTTTATGGCCAGACTGGTGTGCATCATCCATGTGAGACAGGATGCAGTCTCAGAATTGTGATTTCATCACTTATTATTTAAAGGGCCTCTGTTCAGTATGCTTTGCCTTTGCATTGTCTCAGACCTGTTTGTGAGAGTTCCTGTGTATTTCCTGGCTGCCTGACGTCCTTCCTGGTTCCTGATCCCTGGCTTGTTCCTGACTCTGCTGTTTTCCTTGTTCCTGTTTCCGGCTCGTCTGACTATTCGCTTTGGCTCCTGACTCGGCTCGTCTGACTACTAGCTCTGGTTTTGACTCCTGGCTTGTTATTTGACTTATGGACTTTTAATTATTTTTTTGCTATTAATAAAGGTGTGATTATTTTTGCACTTCTCGTCTCAGTCTGATTCCTGGCTCCCTGACATTATGCAAAGGCCATGAATCCTGATGGTGCTAATAATCCACCTTTACCTGCCATCATTTCCAGGACCCTGCTGACTCGCACTGCACATTTGGACCAAAGTGTCCCGCAAGTTATGGCTGCTCCTGTTTCCACTGCTGCACCTATGCCTATCAGGAGCATGTCCGGTTCTGCACCTCTACCTCAGCGATATGGAGGCGATCCTATTCAGTGAAGAGGGTTTTTGAACCAGGTGGGCATTTACTTTGAGATGTTACCTCAGGCGTTTCCCTCTGACAGAGCTAAGGTGGGATTTCTCATCTCGTTACTCTCTGACACAGCTCTTGCCTGGGCTAATCCCTTGTGGGAGACAAATAAACCTGTGATTTCAAATTACCCTGAATTTGTGGCCTCCTTTCGAAGGGTATTTGATGTTCCGGCTCACTCCTCCTCTGCTGCTAAACGACTCATGTCCATTCAGCAAGGTACAAGATCTGTTGCTCAGTATGCTATTGAGTTCCGTACGCTTGCCGCAGAGGTAGGTTGGAACAATGAAGCCCTTGTTGCCGCCTTCTTTCATGGGCTCTCTGATGCGATTAAAGACGAAGTTGCTGCCAGAGATTTACCAGAGGATCTCGAGGCATTGGTGTCTTTTATGATCCTAATTGACATCAGACTCAGAGTGAGGCCCTCTTTCAAGGAGCGCTTGCAGAAGCCTCCTGTTCCGTTGTCTCTTACGTGTTCTTTCCTACCCATGCCTCCCTCTCCTCCCATGCCTCCTGGTCCCGAGTCACCAGGTACTGCTGAGCCAATGCAGTTGGGATTCACGCGTCTCTCCACGGCGGAGAGGGCCTTTAGGAGGAGGGAGGGGCTCTGCCTCTATTGTGGGTTACAGGGCCACCTTTTGAAGTCTTGTCCTACACGGCTGGGAAATGCTCACACCTAAGGTCCTGTCGGGGGCAGACCTTGGGTGGTTTATCCTCGTCCCCGGAACCGCTTAAGGAGAAACTTTTTGTCATGGTTGTCCTTTCCTGGGTGGACTCCTCCATAGTCACTCAGGCTCTTGTTGACTCCGGTGCTGTGGGCTATTTCATTGACAGTGCTTTTATATCAAAGCACTCCATTCCAGGAGCGGGCATTATGAGTATCTTGTAATGCCCTTTGGCCTATGTAATGCTCCTGCTGTTTTTCAGGAATTTATTAATGATGTCCTTTGAGATATGTTGCAACAGTGTGTTGTGGTGTACTTAGACGACATCCTCATACACTCACCCCCACTTGAGGCTCATCGTTCTGATGTTACACAGGTTCTTCAGAGACTACGTGAGAACGGCCTGTTTTGTAAACTTGAGAAATGTGAGTTCCATCAGACTCAAGTAACCTTCCTAGGTTATGTTATCTCCATTACAGGGTTCTCCATGGATCCTGACAAGTTATCTGCAGTTCTGCAGTGGCCTCACCCAGTTGGTCTTCGGTCTATTCAACGTTTTTTGGGGTTCACCAATTACTATAGAAAGTTTATTAAAAACTTTTCTTCCTTGGTCAAACCTATCACAGACATGACCCGTAAAGAGAATGATCCACTCCATTGGTCACCTACTGCCATTAAGGCCTTTGTTAGTCTTAAGATTGCCTTTGCTGCCGCTCCAGTTCTGGCTCATCCTAACCCTGTCCTGCCTTTCGTTCTTGAGGTCAATGCGTCTGAGACTGGAGTAGCTGCCCTCTTGTCTCAACGTCCTATGCCTGATGGTTCCTTGCATCCGTGTGGTTTCTTCTCTAAGAAATTGTCTCCAGCGGAATGCAATTATGAAATTGGCGACAGGGAATTACTGGCCATAATTTTGGCACTCAAGGAATGGAGGCATCTTCTCGAGGGTACTAGCGTGCCAGTGCTCATTCTTACTGTCTTGGTTTAATTATGTGGTCTCCTACCTGCCTGGTAGTAAGAATGTTAGGGCTCATGCCCTCTCTCGACAATTTTCGCCTCTGTCCAAGGAGGAGTCTGTACCCACTGCTGTTATACCTCCTGACCATATTTTGGCTACAATACGTACTAATTTGACTTCTCCCTTGGGGGAGGAGATCCTGGCTGCACAAACCAATGCACCTCTTGAGAAACCTAGTGGTAAGTGTTTTGTTCCTGAGAATCTTCGAACTAAACTTTTGCACACTTACCACTATCCTAAAGCCGCAGGTCACCCAGGCAAGAACCAAATGATTTGGTCTGTCACTCGACAATTCTGGTGGCCAGGTCTTCGTTCTGATATTGCTGCGTATGTTGCCTCCTGCTCAGTTTGTGCACAGAATAAGACTCCTCAACGTCTTCCTGTGGGTCTTCTTCAACCTATTGCTAATGGTGAGCGTCCTTGGACACATCTTTCCATGGACTTCATTGTCGAGCTCCCTGCTTCCAATGGCAATACTGTTATCCTTATGGTGGTTGACCGTTTTTCTAAAATGTCACATTGCATTCCCTTGATGAAGCTGCCTACCGCTCAGGAGCTTGCTTCGATTTTTGCCCGGGAGGTCTTCCGTTTACATGGGTTACCCAAGGAGATAGTGTCGGACCAGGTTAGCCAGTTTGTCTCCAGATTTTGGCATTCCTTTTGTGCTCAAATGGGGATCCAGCTTTCCTTCTCCTCGGCATATCACCCTCAATCCAATGGGGCTGCGGAACGGTCTAATCAAGCTCTGGAACAGTTCCTCCGTTGCTATGTCTCAGATCACCACAATAATTGGTCTGAACTGTTACCTTGGGCAGAGTTTGCTCGTAATAGTGCTATTAATGCTTCCTCCAAGTTATCCCCGTTCATGGCGAATTATGGGTTTCAACCATCCTTGTTGCCCGATTCATTCATGTCTCAGGGTATTCCGGCTATGGAGGAGCATCTCCGGCAACTCCGTTCCACGTGGGTGCAGATTCAGGAATGCCTTCATCATTCTATGCAGCGCCAAAAGTTCCAGGCTGATCGTAGGCGTCTGCCCGCACCTTCCTACCAGGTTGGTGAGAGAGTTTGGCTGTCCTCCCGAAACTTTAACCTTCGTTTGCCTTCTAATAAATTGGCTCCCCGTTATGTTGGTCCTTTTCGAATACTCTGATGGGTTAATCCTGTGGCCTACGCTCTTGACCTTCCTCCTGCTATGCGCATCTCCAATGTTTTCCATGTCTCCCTCTTGAAACCATTGGTTTGTAATTGGTTTACCACTGAGTATGAGGTCCGCAGCATTATTGACTCTCGTATGTCCAGGGGGCGTGTACAGTATTTGGTTCACTGGAGGGGCTACGGTTCGGAGGAGCGTTCTTGGATTCCCTCCTCTGATGTTCATGCTCCCGCCCTCCTCCGTGCCTTCCATGCCCGTTTCCCCAATAAGCCTTTTGTCTCCCACGTGGGAGGGTTCATTGAGGGGAGGGTACTGTCAGGGTTTTTTCCCTGTTGTTTTCCATGTGCTGCTGGCAGCCATTTTACTCACCTCTCTTCCTGACTATGGTGCATTGTGGGGGATGCTGCTCATTTCCTACACTTCCTTTTATGGCCAGACTGGTGTGCATCATCCATGTGAGACAGGATGCAGTCTAAGAATTGTGATGTCATCACTTATTATTTAAAGGGCCTCTGTTCAGTATGCTTTGCCTTTGCGTTGTCTCAGACCTGTTTGTGAGAGTTCCTGTGTATTACCTGGCTGCCTGATGTCCTTCCTGGTTCCTGATCCCTGGCTTGTTCTTGACTCTGCTGTTTTCCTTGTTCCTGATTCCGGCTCGTCTGACTATTCGCTTTGGCTCCTGACTCGGCTTGTCTGATTACCAGCTCTGGTTTTGACTCCTGGCTTCTTATTTGACTTGTGGACTTTTTATTATGTTTTGCTATTAATAAAGGTGTGATTATTTTTGCACTTCTCGTCTCAGTCTGATTCCTGGCACCCTGACAGGGAGAGAGAAAGAGGGGAGAGAGAAAGAGGGGGAGAGAGAGGTAAAGAGGGGGAGAGAGAGAAAGAGGGGGAGAGAGAGAAATGCATGCCAGTGTTTACATACTATATAGCATGCCTGCCAGTTCTTAAAAATAGCAAGTCACTTTTTTGGCTACATGGTTGTTTCAGGTTTGCTCTCTGCATCTTTGTGATAGGAGTATTTAGGTTATAAGGGTTAAGGGTGATGTAATTCCAGGCAGCCTGTCACAGTGTCACTTCCTATGCCTGTACCTAGCTGTACATCTCAAGTTACCAATATACTATCTCTGCATCACAGGGGCACCTTGGTCTTGGTTAGGCTGCGTGCAAGACAGAAGCTGATCCCTGGCTCTGGCAGCAGAGCTGGTTGATAAGTGATGCTGTGAGTTCTCACAGCCTCTAAAGACAAAAGAGTCATGTATTTAGAGGCTGTGAGAACTCTGGATGATGATGGATGGTATCATTAGTATCCAGTGATTGCTGGGCCCATGAAGTTTACCTGGTTCTATTCGGCTGCCACTGCACTTAGGCATAAAGACAGAAAATATGACAGGGGAATAGGTTCCGATCTGCTGCCACAATAAAACTGAAACTGTTAAGTTACATATATAACAGGAAGTGTGTAATAACGCTCCATAGAGTCCCAGCGCTAATAGACCCGGTTCTAAAGTAATCCGTCTACCGCATAGGAATGTGTATACTTCGTTACTTCCGGTGACGTATAATCAGCTGGTGGAGGTTTGTGGCGCCACTGTGCATGCACTAGAGGTCCAAACTCCTTAAAACAGCTGAAGAGAATACTAGGTGGCACGCGCATGTTACTGGTTACAAAATCAGACTGAACAAGCGGTCTGTCATTGGATTTTGTAACCAGAAAGGGTCGCAGAATATGTACACCCATAACGGTCAACTTTTACTAGTTCAAGGCCTGATAGTTTTACATACATTATTAGTTTTGTCAAACAGAATCGTTTTTAATAAAGTTATTATTGGTGGCTTATGACATTTGTACTAATGACTTATCTAGCAGTGGCTTGCATACAGAGAGCTCATAATACAACTATATATATATATATATATATATATATATATATATATATATATATATATATATATATATATATATATATATATATATATATATAATGATTGTGCATTTTGCCTACTTAGTTTTATAGGCTAATGGTAACATTTGATTGCCCCTGTGCTTTTCTAAGTGCATTGCTTGATACTGGAAACTAGAACAATGTGATGTTTATGAAAAAAAACTTTAGGACCCATTTAGGGAATATAAGAAAGAAAAGCATAATTGTTCTAACTCGTTAGATCATGTAATCTTTAATTGATGACAATTCTCTATAAAATTAGGGGATGTTCTTATAACTATGACACTTTAATTGAAATCACATTGGACTTTATTGGAGTTACAGCATGTCTGGCCATATTAAAGTGCTAAGGATGACAGAAGCAGACAGTGCATAAAGAACAATTGATTCTATATAGGATCAGATTTAAAAGTGACACAAAAGTCAAATTTTTTCTCATGCCTTTGATGCTATAGGATGACACCTTGTTTTACAGTGCAAATGTAAGCCTATGGCAGGAAAGAGCATCTAACCTCTTCTTGAAATGTAGATCATATGGTACCAGATACATACAGGGAATAGTCGCACTAATTTTTACATTTTAATTTGTATTAATTGCTAATTGTGACCTTATTTAACATGGTGCATGTACTGTTACTGTGCTGCTATAATTTCGAGTAAGATTTCATCTTACTCAAGTGAAAAGTTAGTGTGTAGCTTGTCACTTTTTATGTCCCACACTCAAATGGTTGGGATGGGATACTTTGTTCACAGACAGAATACAGCTCCACACTCCTGCAGTTGACAAATCCAAACAGGATGTGCACAGTGGTAAGTGAGATAGGTATTGCTGGCCACAAAAGTTAAATATATAGACGTACTGAAAAACATTACGCAAATTATTCAATATGAAATTTATTTTATATATATATATACACACAGTATATATATATATATATATATATATATATATATATATATATATATATATATATATATATATATATTATGGATTCTCCCATATTTTTCCACATTTATAAAATTTTAAGCAGGGATTGATGGACAGTTATGTTCTCATAAATTAACTGCACTTTTTGTGACTATATTTACAACTTTCATTTATTTGTCAACTATATTTTTTTTAATTTTTTTTTATTGAATTTGCATTTAAAACGATACATACAAATCAATGAAAACTCAGTCGACCTATACATAAACAAGGAAAATGGTCAACAGATATCAAACAGTTCCTCAATACAGATTGTGTTAAACTTTTAGCTAAGAATTTATCTGATATATTCAAGGTGACTTTTATGCCCTCCATCACTTTATTGCATATGTTAGCTATTGTACTAAGGCCTATATTTGAAGAAAGGGTGGTCTAGCAAAGGTAGGCCTAGTGGGCAGTTGTCAACAGGTGAAAGGTTCTCTAGATTACTGATAGTTTGGAGAGTACCAAATTAACTTACATTCGCTCTTAGATAGAGCACGCATGGTAAGTGACTAAGAATATATATTCGTCTTGGAATGAGTGTAATATTTATCAGAGTAAATACGGTAAATATCTTGGAGTGTCAATCTACCCAAATGGAGTTAGTGGACATAGGGAATCAATGGGGGGGGGGGGGTTCAGGTATTGGGAGAGGAGGGAGGAGAGCAAAAAAACAAACAAACAAGAATATAACAGAAATAAATTTGTTAATCTCTCTGTAAGTCTATATAGAGAGGTCTAGGAGAGATCTCTCCAGTAGTCAGGCTCAGGCACCTCATCCCCAGTTAGCAGAAGGTCCCTTTTGTCAATCATTGGTATGTAGTCCAATCTAACCATGTCTCCCAATATGCCTCAATCCTATTAGTTTCGCCCGCAACGTATCTTTCCATTTTCGCAAAGTGGTTCACCAAATCACAGACATCATTTAGGCTCGGGGGTTCCAGTTGCTTCCAGGCTTGAGCAATACACAATTTAGTTGCTGCCAAAATGAAAATGAGAAGCCGTCTAGTGGGCATGGGAATGGAACGTGGGAAAATGTGAAAGAGCGCCATTTGAGGAGTCAGGTTTAAGTCTATATTTAGTGATCTGAGGAGCAACTCAACATCAGACCACAAAGTTGCAATCTTCGCACAGGACCACCATATATGTGTGTCCGAACCCAGCTGACCACAATTCCTCCAGCATTGCGGACTATTGGTTTTAAACATCTTAACCAGTCTCACTGGAGTTCTATGCCACTTCAATAATATCTTTACATAAGTTTCTAAGACTGTCACACAGTGAAGAGTTTTTTTTGTGATCGAGATCACTGAGGAAAACTCACTGTCCGAAATTATGACATCTAGCTCTCTGCACCAGGCCTTTATCTGCCATGGGAGATCTGTCTCATGATCCTTCAGAAGAGCTGCATAGTGAAAAGACAATGGTCTGTACGTGGCTTTGCCTTGGGCCCATCTCGCTTCCCATTTGGTTCTCTCTCTCAGAGCTGTTCTTGGAAAGCCCCTCGATCTGACTAGGCTCAGTACTCTAAAGCTTTCAAATCGAAACCACAATGGGTTCTCTCCAGGAGGTCCAAACAACTGACCTATATACGACCCCCGTCGTATATAGGTCAGATGTCTGAAAGATCCCCTTCCCTTGCCAGAAATCCACATGGATATTTGGAGCGTTCCAAAGTAAACCCATCAAACCATGAATGGGAGATGGGTGTGGAGAAATCTCAGTATGGTGTCGAATGTCATGCCAAATATTAAGGGTCTGTGCACCAATGGGATTATAAATCTGCTTACATAACTTCAGATGTTTAGGAACCCAGATGGCCTCCCTAAGGGTTAAACCTAAAGGCAAAGCCTGTTCCTCAAGTCTATACCAACCCGTTTTTTCAGTTACCAGTCCCCATGCAGAGATATGGGTGAGTCTTGCTGCTTCGTAATACAGATAGATATTGGGGAACGCAATGCCCCCTCTAGTGTAGGGCCTTTGAAGAGATCTATAAGCAACCCTCGGGATCTTATTCCTCCATACATAGTGTAGGAATATCCTATGGATTTGATGGAGGATTTTATATGGGACATTGATCGGTAGACATCTAAATAAGTACAGTACTTTCGGAAGAAGGGACATTTTAACCGTAGCCACTCTACCAAGCCACGAGACCTCTTGGAAATCCTACTTTGTCGTGAGGGAACCTGAGTTCCAGAAGTACTTTATTGAAGTTCTTCTGGGTAACTATGTCTATGGTTCCACTTAGAATCACTCCCAGATGGTTTAAATATCTGTCAGACCATTGAAAATTTAAGTGGGCATATGCTTCAGTTTTAGTAATATTGGATTTGTAGTAACTGAGTCTGCCGAAAAGATCTATTAAACTAAACACTGCCGGAATTGAGGAGTCTGGATTAGTCAGGAGTAGCGTAACATCGTCGGCAAAAAGGACAATTTTTTCTTCGTGAGTTGGGTACAAGACTCCAGAGATCAAATCTGAGCTTCTAATGGCCTGGGCAAAAGGCTTCATCACCAGGGAAAATATTAGGGGGGAGAGGGGGCACCCCTGCCTAGTTCCATTTGTGATGTTGATCTTTGGGGAGCAAAAACCTGGACCTCTGATCCTCGCGTGTGGCGAGGAGTAGAGGGTTTGGATGGCCAAAATTATTTGAGGAAGAAAGCCAAATGTCTTGAGAACCTCCCAAATAAACTCCCACCGGACCCTGTCAAAGGCCTTCTCAGCGTCTAATGACAGGGCCACTAGTGGGGTTCCAATCTTAGTTGCATCCGAGAAGATAGATAGTAATCTCTTTGTATTATCTCGTCCCTGACGTCCTTTCATGAATCCAACTTGATCCACCTGAATAAGAGATGGAAGAAGGTTGACCAATCTGTCCGCCAAAAGTTTGGAATAAAGTTTAGTGTCTACATTAATTAACGAAATTGGGCGGTAATTATTACACAAAGATGGATCTTTGACCGGCTTAAGAATGGTAATTATTGAAGCCTCTAAATTCTCTCTCAATAATTCACCTTCCGATTTGATTTCGTTGAAAAGAGGGTGTAAGACTGGTAGCAATTGTGTCAACATTTTTTTGTAGAAAGTCCCAGGGAAAGCATCCGGTCCCGGGGCCTTATTGTTTTTAAGATTCTTGATCACCATTGTAACCTCCCTGTCACGGAATGGTTCCAACAGAAAATTTCCCTCCCTCTCCAAGAGCTTAGAGAGGTGTAGAGATTAAAGGAACTGAGAGATCTTCATTACTGTAGCCACATTTGGGTTTTCGCTTTTAGCGATATTATACAAATTGTCATAGTACGCTGCAAATGCATTCCCTATTTCCTCAGGAGCATATGCCTTCACACCTTTGTAGATAATATATCGTATTCTAGCTGCCGCCGCTCGGTTTTTAAGCTTACTAGCCAGCAGAGAGTCAGCTTTGTTGCTCTTATGGTATAAAAGCTGTTTGAATACCGACATAGCCTTTAAGATTCTACTGAACTCAGATTCTTTAAGCAGACCTCTGATGCGCGCAATTTCCTCAGAACATTGCTGAGATGGGTTATTTCTGTTCTGACACTCCGCCGCTCTTAGTTCGCACATTAATTTGCCTAAGGGGGCTTTGGATTGTTGGCGCATTATAGCCGCCTTTGAAATACAGAGCCCTCTTAAATATGCTTTCAACGCTGCCCATCTAATTTGATGGGAGGTCTGTCCTTCCAGATTCACTGCTAAAAACTGTTGGACCACCCTCTGGAGGGTCTGCACGAACAGGGAATCTCTCCAGAGAAATTTGGGGAACTTCCAGGATGGTTTGGCCGAGGAGAGATCTGTACCTTGAATTTTAAAAGAGACCGCATTATGACCGGACCAAACACAGTACTGAATTTTAGATTCTGCAATCCTATTCATGGTCCAAGAGTCCATGAAAAAATAATCGAGACGGGAATATGACCTGTGTGAGGCCGAAAAATCTGAGAAGTCTTGCGTCTCAGGATGGCAAGCCCTCCATACATCAAATAGAGAATACTGGAAAATCAAGTTCTGAAACTTCGGGCCTACTGAGATAGTATAGGTGTCCAAGGATTTGTGGATTGGAAGTCTCTTATCCATATAAGGATCCCAGACTATATTAAAGTCGCCACTGAGAATTAAGGTTCCATGTTTCAACCTATCCACTAAGGAAAGGGTTTTCTTCAGGAACGCTATTTGTCTCTGGTTTGGAGCATAGATGTTAACCAACATGAACAATTGGTTGTTCATCTTGCAGATCAAGATGAGGAAACGGCCCTCTGTATCTTGCTCTTGGTGCGATGGAAACCCCCCTAGATTTATCCTCATAGGTGGAGTGATAGGCTTCTGGAAACTGAGGAAACCTAAGGGTCGGAATATGGGAAGTCGCCCAGTGGGTCTCCTGTAGGAATACCAAGTCACTTCCCTTAGACTGGAGAAAGTTTCTTAAGAGACTGCGTTTGCCTGGGGAATTCAGACTCTTAACGTTTAGGGTAAGAAAATGTAACGCTGCCGCTTGGGGCATGTTTGTATATATATATGAGGAAAAAAAAAAAAAGGGGAGAAAAGGAGGGGAGACTGGAGGGTGCTAGGTCCACTAACTGTTCAGATAGATTAGAAAAACACCTGGAAGAAGATCAAGGTTCACTCATTCACAACAATAGTTTAAAAGTATGAATACTCTCTTTTAAGACTGAAATATAAATCTAGAATCTGTGTTCTAGTGTTTACAGTGTAAACTTATTTTTCATAGGGGGGTTACAACTTGAGTGTTTCTACACCAAAGTAGTTAATATATCCAGTGATCAGGGGAACAGATAATAGCCGCATATGTGTGACTTAAGCTGTAGAGGAAATTGGGGGGATAGAGGGGGGACCATGCAATCTAAGGAATTTATAGTTTGGAAACTTATAATATGAGCACCGGTTAGGGGAGTTCAACTAAAATGAGCCTTCTCATTTTATAGATATAAGGTGCACTATGTTTAGTCATAATGTAATCCAAAAAGAAAGACCCGTGCATTATGAAAGCAAAACAGTCAGCTAGAAATTAAACCTGGACACTCTCGGGGTCACAATATATGTATGATCTGTAGGGTTCCCTAAAAAAAGGTAACAGAAAAGGAGATAAGGTTATGAGGTCCAAAAGAATTACGAGTATATGGTAATAACCTAAACCTAGATGGAGGGCATCATACAACTTAAACTAAAAAATGCAACAAATTCACTGATACGATAAATCTCATCTAACTTTCCAATTTTAAATAACATTACTTACCAATAGGAGACTCCCCATGGGTATATATATCCCAAATCCCACCCCTACATTTCCCACCATAACAATAAGTATGAACCCACAGCAACAACATAATATGTGGAAACTTGGCAGTATTAGGGCGTGTGTTTGTAAGATAGATTATTGCGGGTATACATGGTCTGTCTTGTCACCACGAGGGCATCCATAGCTACTGCTGGTCTTAATTCAATGTAGAACAAACTGTCTAGGAGATTAGGAAGCCCCTCATAGGTCCAAGACAGAATAAAGCATTCAATCCCAGCAATTGAGACCAGTTACAACCGGTTCAATTGGTATTGTATGGGAAACTAGCGGAAATTAGTTGTACTATAGCATATTTAGGGATTTGTCATCCAACATCAATTATAAAAGGATCCATATAAAAACTCACATTTAGATGTAGGTGTAAGATACAAACGCAAAGGTATCCAGGCTCCTCTGGTCTGCCCCAAAGGAGAATCTCCACTCGAGTATGAACCTAATTGAGGCTATATCAACTCTACAATGTATAATTGTGACTCCCATAATAGCAAACCAGAGCAGCATGCATAAACCATATGTCCCCTAGCCAGAACAATAATACCATGCAATGTTATAGGGCAAAACAGTTTAACATAGAGATGCAGCTACTGGGCTGCCCAGCCCCCCAGCAAGCGAAATCGCCACTATCAGCTCTAATCTCAGCTGTGCGAAGTTTCCAAAATCGACCCAACTCATCCAGGGGGATAGGCAGAACAGCAGTTCAGGTCTTACTTAATAATGGAATAAACACATGTGACCTTAACTAGCCTTAATTAAACAGGATCAGGGTTATTGTAACTAGAATTATCTAACCTAGGATTCACATCTGCAGGAGATAAAATCGTTAAACGTAGCACCAACTTGTATGAATATCATGAGGGTTTAGACAACATCTTGTACGAATATCACGAAAATTTAAGCAACATCATAACAAACATATCGATGATATCCATAACTGGTTAGTTGGCTAACCTTAGTATCATTCCATTTGCTTATTGAAAGTATACCCCCCGAGGGTCTACCCCAGCGGTCCAGACCACCACGACAGGTGCGAAAGCTTCCAGACCTCCGGGGCATCCCCACCAAGGGCAGTCTCAGAAGCCCCCAACATATAACAAAGTTATAGTTCAGAGGGAGCCTCTGGTAATTTGACTGGTGGTTAGAGATAGTCTGTGGAATTGTCTCTGATGATGAAGTTTAATCCAGTATAGTGTCACTTAAGGAGAAAGTCACAATAGGAAGGACTCAGTATGACATTTAGTACTGTGACTCTAAACATAGCGAACTAACTTGTAAGGAAAAAAAGCATGATGAAGACATGTCCCTCCCCCTCCCCCAAATTGGAATACTTATCATCTTGAGCTCGCAGATCAATCAGGAACCAGGGTGCTTGCCTCCCTTGAAAGCAAATTTGTTGAGCTTGCATAGTCCATTAGTGGAACAGGATTCCGAATGGGAGATGGGCGTTTGTTGTTCAAAAGTCTTTGTGGTAGATGATGCCATTCCATGGCAGACGTGTTGAGAGAACTAGTTGGATTTGAGAATTTAGCAGGTGGATCTGAAGACTCTTTTTCACTTCTGGCAGGTTGTCGACCTCTAGTTTGGGGGGCTTGAATGAGATCCCAATCTTTCAAGTATTGTTGGGCCCTATCAGGTGCAGCGGCTGCGTAAAGGTGACCCTCCTTATGGATGAGGAGCTTCGTTGGATAGCCCCACCTATATTTGATATTATGATGTTGCAAAGTTTTAGTAACTTCTCTGAAGGTAGCCCTCTTCTGAATTGTGAACTGGGATAGGTCCTGGAAGACCTGTATGTTCTGGTACCGGTCCGAAAGTGTAGGATTAGAGAACATTGCTTTAGTGATCTGCTCCTTATAAGTGAAAAAATGAAAACGAGCAATAACATCTCTAGGTTTTTCAGCTGAAACATTTCTACCTCTAGGAAGTCTGTGCACTCTGTCCAGCAGGTTTTCACTAGGGAGCTGTGGAGATTTTAGATAACCGCAGAATTCACTGATGAAGGGCTCTAGATCTTGGGTTGAGATCTCCTCAGGAATGCCCCTGAATCTTAGATTATTACGGCGGGAGCGGTCTTCGATATATGCCCTCTTAGCCTCCATTGTGTCTATCATATCTACCACTATGTGTGAGTGGTTTGAGAGGTTGACTTGCTCCACCGACAAATCTTCCTGTTTCTGCTCTAGGGCATCAACTCTTTCACCAATCGCTCCAATATCTTTCCACAGATCAGCTACGGAACTCTTAAAGGTTTTAGTGAGAGATTCTTGTAGGTTGTTCAGCTTCTGGGTAAGCGTGGCCACTATTTCTGATGCCATAGAGGACTCTGGATCTAATAAAGCTTTCTCTGGTAGGAGAACTGAGTCAGGCTCCCCTAAATCTAGTGTCTTATCCAGCTGGGTCTTGGGTTTAAAGTGGTCAGCTACGGATTTTTTGTATTCAATGTGATTTGCGGTTCTTATCTTGGACCCCTGCGGCATGATAGGAAGTCCACCACACCTTGGCCTCTATTTTAAGTATATTGTACACAGAAGCTCCAATATTATGTACTTGCTCAAGAAAACAAATACTATTAATTCTCACACAGCCCAAATATTGACAATACTGTAAAGGGGCAATACATCCCCTATTGTTCCCCCGATCACCGGAAACCTATGGCCATTACATTGGCATGTTAGAGAAAAGTTCACCATCCATGAGAATTAGCATAATAAGCACTCTGGTCATTGGTAAATAACTATTTGATGCACCCCTTCTTTGAGGTAGAATACTCTCTGAATGTGGACACTATCTCTTGTGTGGAAGGCACTCTCAAACGACCTAATTTAAGGTTCTAGAAACAGGAACAAATTGTCCGTGTCAAAGTAGGAGCAGCTACTGCAGGAGCAAGTATTTCTACATCACATATAGTGGGTAGCAGTAATAAAAAAAAATTGGAGGCCTATTGGTATCACTATCCGTTCACCCTACAGTTAAATAGCTCTCTCAATTCTCCCCCTGGTGTATGTAGATTTTGTTGTTTATTTCCCACTTGTGCACTATTAACCCCCTCCCTTCTTTTGTTTTCTCTTTTCAATTCTCTTTTTTTACCTTTCCTTCTTCTCTTCCTCTTTAATTTGCTGTTTAAATATTAACTATATAAAGATCTGCTGATCTCATATGGGGCACAGTCTCTTTACTATGGCTATAGCTTAAGCCAATTCACAGTGCTGTATGTGAGGTACCAGACTCTTATAGGGATCACAAGTGCAAGTGGGGAGGGATGTATTTTCTGCCGGTCAGTGTATAGGCCTCAAGCTCCACGTGGGGAGTTGCAGATGGGTTAGTTCACAAGCTTTTTGTGTAAAAGGGTCAATGTGTGGGTGCGGAACTCTTACCCTCCGTATATGAGCAGGGATCAGGACCTTTGGCTGTATCAGATGGTCAGAGAGCTCCCACAGTTCAGTTGAGCAGCCTAAAAGATGGCGGCCGTTAGGGCCAAAGTCCAAGTGGCGTACCCCAGACCAGAGGACTCCGTGTCCGTCAATCTAGGCTTCCCATCTACAGGTCGCACAACCAGATGACCTGATGTAAAGGTGAGCCCACGGGTCAAAGAGCTGCCAGGTAGGAATTTCCCTGGTCGTGATTGGGTATGTCGGCAGGCCACATGGGGGTCCGTGCGGCTACAGATCAGTCTGACTGCGATCCTCTATTCCCGATGGTGGATGTCACTTTAATACTCTGGACTCTGGAGCGAAGCCCCGACCCTCCGGAGTGTAGCGACTCAGCAGCCACGGGTTTTCTAACCTCACGGTGGATGGGGTAGATCCAGACGCGCTGTTCCTCAGTATGAGAGCAATCTGTCTCCAAAGCTCTTTTTTTTTCTATCAATTGGGCTTTTGGATTTACAGACCCAAGTTACTGGAAGCACAATAGCTAAGAGCAGCTATTTTTGCGTAGCTTTTAGTCTAACTTTGTAATATTTTAAGATATAGCCTGAGGAGCTCCCACAATACATGTCCTCACAGCTTGACGGTTAACTCCACCCCCCCTTGTCAACTATATTTTTAATACTGTAAATATAAGAAAAAATATGCAAAGTTTATATTTTTATAACAGCCATGGTTGTTTCTGGTCTCACAAAAAACAAGCTAAAGAATATAGAAAAGTGTTGTCATCAAGGTAAGGCGAGACAGGACTTTCTGTGGAAGACAATGCTACATTATTATGTACATGACTTCTGTCAGGACAAGTTATACCACAACAAAGATGGCGGCTCGCCCACTTTTCATGTATTCTTCACCCGCTACTGCGCCGCCCCCCCCCTCCCCCTCAGTTATATATTGGACACCTTGAAACCCTAAATAAGATAGAGACTTATCATTAAAGTAGCTTCCCACTAAAGTCACATTAAAAAAGTAGCTTTATTGCACAACCACATACAACAAACCTATTTTCCAGTGATTGTAACGCTTGTTGAATGCTTAAATATTTTAGAATACAAAGTTTAATTACGTGCAGTAAATAAGGTAGTATTTGTGTTTTATTTTATTAAAATCAGTGGGAGCTTTTTGGTTACTGTTGCATGCTTTGAGGGTTCTATAGCGTCCCAGCAACTAAAGGCATTCCTTAAAGAAACACTTTTCCGGATTTGGGCCACATTGGATCATGATACTTGGAGTTTCAGGGAGATTGCATTCCATTTGCTGGCATCAGGGAGTCACTATTACAATCAGGGAGACTCCCTGAACTTCAGGGAGTGTTGGCATGTCTGTAAAGGGTTAATATTTCTGACTGCAAATAAGAAACAATGATTTACAGAGGGTTACTGAGTGATCTTGAACCTGTGTACATGTTTGACTCTAAATGTGTGTCTGTGTGAGTCACCAAAACTGTAATGGCTTCTCCAGTTAATACATTGTGCTGGTAAAAATACATTTTAGACCTTTTTTTGATACTGGCTAAATAAAATAGTATTATTTTAATTAATAGAATACAAAATGTCTGAGCATTTTTTTGTAACAGAGGTTTTGTAAAGGTTGTATCTATTCCCTGAGAATGTGGGGTATATACTTTACACTTTAAAACACAAGAAACATTTTTTGAAATACAAATATTAATACTAAATATATGGTTTTGAGACAGTTGTTCATTCCTGTGACTGTGCTTCTCTCTATGTGTATTTAGTCTCCCAATGGGGAAAGGGGCAACCAGACATAAGACTTCTTGCTCAGTGTGCTTAGAGGAATATGGCTACACCTCACTGACGAGGCCTAATGAAGGCCGAAACGATTGTCTGGGGTTGCTGTGTTCCTTCTTCAGAGAGGAATTGCCTGGGGGAGCCAATAACACGAGGCATCTTTGTGCAGCTACTGAGCCTATCTAGATATGAATCCTATCTTTCTTTAGAATTATTTATTATTACATTAGGAAAATATCAACTGCACAACATTTACTATAACATAAAAGCTTGAGCTACACATATATGGGTATTGGCAGTAATGGTCTTATAAAATAGTTTGATGGCCTTATAAAATAAACTCTACATGCTTGAATAAGAACAATTGAAGCACATATTTAAATAACTAACAATAATATATATATAAACCTCCAATAAAAGTATGTAATACATTGTGCTGTTGCAAATACATTTTAGACCTTTCTTGATACTAAATGAATAAAATAGTATTCTTTTAAAATTGATAACAAATGTATGAGCTGTATTTTATTCAACCAGTATCAAAAAAAGGTCTAAAATGTATTTTTACCAGCACAATGTATTAAATGCATTTAATGTAAGATGTATTCCATGCACTTTTTATGGAAAAGCAGAGAATAAGCCATATTTCAATTTTTACCTCAGGCTGTGAACAATGCCATATCTGACACAAAATTGAAGCTTATCATGAAATTCACTATTTTTTTTTTATTTTTTTAAATTGACATATATTTTGAACCCCAAGTGTTTTTATAAATCAAATATGACTTTTTATGTAAGGTCACCGGTTCTCTCACACTGTCCCTTTAAGAGAGATCACCGGTTCTCTCACAATGTCCCTTTAAGAAGCGCTCCTCCTCTTTACTATAAATTAGCATAGCATGCATAGTTAGTTGCTGGATTATTGAAGCAGACGACACTACTAAAAGCTTCGTTACAACTAGCCACTATCTTGGATATCATCACTGACATATTCAACAATATAACCTATTTCCTTCAGTTCAGTTGATTCCGGTCAGGTCAAACTTTCACTCCTTGAGACACAGACGCCGGAGCTGCAGTGACGTCATCCTCTACCGCCCGCACCTGTCGGCAGCGTCTCTTTCTTTCCTTGTGAAGTGGTTGATGCAGTTTGCCTTAAGCCTTACTTCAAGCCAAAACAAACTTTTGGTAACTCTGACTGTTCCCATCTTCAGCCTAAGGAAGGTATGAACATTGTATTCCATAACTTAAGCCACTAATAACCACTCTGATCTTCTAGCATTCCGGAGAACAGCGGGTTAATCTGAGGCTAAACTAAATCATTGTGTTAACTTAGGAAACTCCTATTTCGGGTTAGCATTTTGATACATCACAACATATTTATAAAAAATATATATTATTATCAATTTTTCAAGTATCAAAACTGTAACATTATCAAGAGCTGAAATTGAATCGTTACATTTTATGAGACATCCGCTATGTTAGATTGATCTGACATAGGGGGGGGATTTTTTTGTATTTGTTACTACTGTGATATTTGTTTAAGCTACAACAAAGGCTAAGTCAACCACATTTGTGTTTTTCCAAATACA
Source organism: Bombina bombina (assembly GCF_027579735.1). Classification (NCBI taxonomy): domain Eukaryota; kingdom Metazoa; phylum Chordata; class Amphibia; order Anura; family Bombinatoridae; genus Bombina; species Bombina bombina. The sequence continues at coordinate 497,926,230 of NC_069500.1, forward strand.
CTGTTATTTACTATAACTAGGCCTTTCTTTTTAAAATGATATTTACTAAATAACCAATTAAAGGAGAATGTATCTGAACTCTAATAACCCTTTGCATGACTAAAAAAAGGCTTTTCAGGCCTATACAATACTTGCTGTAGACATGTGCCAGTTAATTCCTGAAACTCACAGGTAACAAGAAATGTACATCTAATTGGGGGAGGGTGTGTTCTGCCTGTTACAGGCAAAGCTAACTTTTGTGCTAACTGTACATAAAAGCCAGTTTGACCAAACACTTTTTTTAAAAATAATATATTTAGTATGGGGGCGAAATTTGCCCCCTCCTATGCCAACCTATACATGGGTTGGTGGGAGCTGTCCCACATCTATGGAGAATTGGACCCCTTCAGGCACAACATTTTCTACTATGGTCGCTTCATAGACGACCTTCTGTTCATCTGGACAGGTACCAAGGAGGACAAGGAAGGATTTCTCAGGTACATCAATTGCAATAATTGTAATTTGAAATTTACCTCAGAGGTGCATGAGACAACCATCAATTTCCTTGATATTTCCCTTCAGGGAACTGAGGAAGGTAAGATTGAAAGTAGCATATACAGGAAACCCATTTCAGGAAATTCTGTACTGCATGCAAGGAGTTGTCACCCCAAAAACGTGACATACTCCATAGCCAAAGGCCAACTAATCAGAGCCAAGAGGAATTGCTCAACTCATGAAACATTTATAAAACACAAGAGGGATTTACTTGACTGGTTAGACAATAGGGGCTACCCCAAGAGAGTTGTGAACAGGGCTGTTCGAGAAGTAGAAAAGCTAGACCGTAATTCCATGCTTATGGAGAAGAGAAAACACTCACAGGTCAAAAAATCGGATCAAGTCACTGGTTTCAGCTCTGACTATCAGTCCATATGTGACATTATCAAAAGACACTTTAAGCTTCTTGTGGCAGACGACAAGCTCATAAACTGTGTATCCGAAGGGATTAGGTGTTCTTATCGCCACAACAAGACATTGGGCAATTACTTATCACCTACAGTTTTGAGCAATCCTCGTACCACAATGAGCTCATGGCTGACATCTAAAGGTATGTTTAGGTGTGGGAGCAATCGGTGCAAGGCCTGTGACTATATTATCATATCTGACACTTTGACATCTACAGTCACTGATCAGACATATGCCATTAATTTTTGCTTAAATTGTACATCCAATTTTGTCATCTACCTGATCACTTGCACTTTGTGCAAGATTCAATATGTAGGACTCACAACCAGGGACATCAGGTCTCGTATCAGAGAACACTTGTCCACCATTAATGTGGGCAAGTCTTCATCACCCATAGTACAACATTTTTGCACTAAACACAACCAAAATGTTTCATCTTTCAGATGGCTAGCTAAAGACCATATACCTTATCCTAAAAGAGGAGGAGACAGATAGAGGCTCTTAGAAAAACGAGAGATGTTATGGATCTTTAAATTATCTATTAAAGTCCCTTTGGGCCTCAATGCTGAGTATGATTTAATAAATTATTGGGAGTGAAGATTTCTCCTATTTATCCGGCTGCTCATTTCCATCCATCTCCACTTTTTGAATAATTATTATTTTGTTTAGCTATTGTCCATTCTGTTATTTATTATTTTCTGGTTATTATTTTTGGTTATTATTATTATTTATGGTTATTAGTGATATTTGGTTTATTTTTCATTTAATTTCATACTATACACATGTGTATGTTCTCTGTGCATGGCGCCCATATATACTAATGAATACCTCAATGAAATATTAAATTTTATATTTCAACATTGGCTCCCAATGGTTATTCACCTTTGCCTTTGTATGTCACATTTGTCATCATGTTAAATATTTCTTAGTATATTACGGCCATACTCCCTTATAAGTGCATTGTCATATGACTTATATATTGACTCTATCATTTGCACATATGTTTATATATACTTTTCAGTATGGGAGTGAGCACATACACATATGCATACATGTGTATATGAGTGTGTGCATGTATATATATATACACTCTCATTCTTTCACACACATGGTCTTGATTTTTCATACATATATTTTTATACATGCATTTTTCTTTTGATCGTTATACACAAGCATGTGTAGTATTATTATTTTTCAATGTATCTTTCCTTGTGGTTTTTCATCTAACTCAATATCAATTGTGTTCTATTTTGTAATTTACATTTATCTATCATGTTCTAGATTTTTATGCAATATAATTATTAATCATCTGTTGCTCATATTTATCAAAAAATGTTTTTGCAATTAATATTATTATGTATGTATTGATTGGAATCCTAAATTTATATTTTTATCTATCTAATACACTGTAGCGTAGGGAGTATCACTGTGTTTAGTTTAAAATGTGGTCTTAGGTACACCTTGACACGTCATTTTACAGGTGTGTTTTGATTAAATTGGTTTTATCCAATAGGGGTGAAGTACACCCTTTTTAAGTTTCACATGTAAGCTTATACCCTTATCAGTAGTGAGTACGGCGCTTAGCCGAAACGCGTATACTGTTTTTTCTCTCAGTGTACCTTGTCCCTCCATGGACTTTTATGTGTTGACCGAATAAAGGCTAAGTTTTATACAGCGGCTGCTTCCAGTTTCTTCTTGGTTCCACAAAGGCTAACTCAACCACACTTGTGTTTTAACCCAATACACTGTTATTAACTATAACTAGGCCTTTCTTTGTTAAATGATATTTACTAAATACTCCTTTAATTTGTTATTTAGTAAATAAAGCTCATGTATAGGTGCTGGCTTGGGAAAGTCTATGGTTAAAACAGGGATTTTACACCATAAAATATGGCTCCCCTATTGTTGGTAGCCCTTATTTAAAACCTCTATAACATTTTTGGAAGTAAAATAATGTTAATAAGTTATCGCCTTATCTGTGAGAGAATGTAAAATAGTTTCATACCAACAACTATCCCTTTAAGGGGTTCAACTTATTGCATTGCAAAGTATTGCTGGCCTCTGGAACACAATTGGTTTGAAGGGATATGAAACCCAACATTTTTCTTTCATGTTTTAGAGAGAACATAACATTTGAAACAGCTTTACAATTAATTTCAATGATCAAATTTGCTTAATTCCTTTGGTACTCTTTGTTGAAGGAGCAGCATTGCACTGCAGGAAGCTAGCTGAACACATTGGATGAACCAATGACAAGAGGATATTTGTGCAGCCAACAATCAGCTTCTAGCTCCTGGCAGGGCACGACTGCTCTCAGCCTACCCAGTTATGCTTTTCAACAAAGGATACCAAGAGGACAAAACAAAATAGATAATAGAAGTAAATTAGAAAGTTGTTTAAAATTGTATGCTATATCTGAAACATGAAAATAAATTGCATTTAAGAGAATAACCACTCAGGGACACACTCCCTGACTCACATGCGCACCATAGACATACCCTCACTCACAGTTCAATAAGAATGTAATCGTAACTGGAGAAGCCATTACAGTTTTGGTGACTCACACAGACACACATTTAGAGTCAAACATGTACACAGGTTCAAGATCACTCAGTCACCCTCTGTCAATCATCTTTTCTTATTTGCACAGTCAGAAATATTAACCCTTTACAGACATGCCAACACTCCCTGAAGTTCAGGGAGTCTCCCTGATTGTAATAGCGGCTCCCTGATGCCAGCAAATGGAATGCAATCTCCCTGAAACTCCAAGTACCATGATCCAATGTGGCCCAAATCCGGAAAAGTGTTTCTTTAAGGAATGCCTTTAGTTGCTGGGACGTTATAGAACCCTTAAAGCATGCATCAGTAACCAAAAAGCTCCCACTGATTTTAATAAAATAAAACACAAATACTACCTTATTTACTGCACGCAATTAAACTTTGTATTCTAAAATATTTAAGCGTTCAACAAGAGTCACTGGAAAATAGGTTTATTGTATGTGGTTGTGCAATAAAGCTACTTTTTTAATGTGACTTTAGTGGGAAGCTACTTTAATGATAAGTCTCTATCTTATTTAGGGTTTCAAGGTGTCCAATATATAACTGAGGGGGAGGGGGGGGCGGCGCAGTAGCGGGTGAAGAATACATGAAAAGTGGGCGAGCCGCCATCTTTGTTGTGGTATAACTTGTCCTGACAGAAGTCATGCACATAATAATGTAGCATTGTCTTCCACAGAAAGTCCTGTCTCGCCTTACCTTGATGACAACACTTTTCTATATTCTTTAGCTTGTTTTTTGTGAGACCAGAAACAACCATGGCTGTTATAAAAATATAAACTTTGCATATTTTTTCTTATATTTACAGTATTAAAAATATAGTTGACAAATAAATGAAAGTTGTAAAGATAGTCACAAAAAGTGCAGTTCATTTATGAGAACATAACTGTCCATCCATCAATCCCTTCTTAAAATTGTATAAAAGTGGAAAAATATGTGAGAATCCATAATTTATATATATTTAAATTTAATATTGAATAATTTGCATAATGTTTTTCAGTACTTCTATATATTTAACTTTTGTGGCCAGCAATACCTATCTCACTTGCCACTGTGCACATCCTGTTTGGATTTGTCAACTGCAGGAGTGTGGAGCTGTATTCTGTCTGTGAACAAAGTATCCCAACCATTTGAGAGTGGGACATAAAAAGTGACAAGCTACACACTAACTTTTCACTTGAGTAAGATGAAATCTTACTCGAAATTATAGCAGCACAGTAACAGTACATACACCATGTTAAATAAGGTCACAATTAGCAATTAATACGAATTAAAATGTAAAAATTAATGTGACTATTTCCTGTATGTATCTGGCACCATATGATCTACATTTCAAGAAGAGGTTAGATGCTCTTTCCTGCCATAGGGTTACATTTGCACTGTAAAACAAGGTGTCATCCTATAGCATCAAAGGCATGAGAAAAAATTGGACTTTTGTGTCACTTTTAAATCTGATCCTATACAGAATCAATTGTTCTTTATGCACTGTCTGCTTCTGTCATCCTTAGCACTTTAATATGGCCAGACATGCTGTAACTCCAATAAAGTCCAATGTGATTTCAATTAAAGTGTCATAGTTATAAGAACATCCCCTAATTTTATAGAGAAGTGTCATCAATTAAAGATTATTACACGATCTAACGAGTTAGAACATTTATGCTTTTCTTTCTTATATTCCCTAAATGGGTCCTAAAGGTTTTTTCATAAACATCACATTGTTCTAGTTTCCAGTATCAAGCAATGCACTTAGATTTTAACCACATGAGTTCACATGTTAGCTATTTTATAAATATGAAGGAAAAAGCACAGCTGCAATCAAATGTTACCATTAGCCTATACAACTAAGTAGGCTAAATGCACAATCATATATAGTTGTATTATGAGCTCTCTGTGTGCAAGCCACTGCTAGATAAGTCATTAGTACAAATGTCATAAGCCACCAATAATAACTTTATTAAAAACGATTCTGTTTGACAAAAGTAATAATGTATGTAAAACTATCAGGCCTTGAACTAGTAAAAGGTGACCGTTATGGGTGTACATATTCTGCGACCCTTTCTGGTTACAAAATCCAATGACAGACCGCTTGTTCAGTCTGATTTTGTAACCAGTAACGTGCGCGTGCTACTTCGTATTCTCATCAGCTGTTTTAAGGAGTTTGGGCCTATAGCGCATGCGCAGTGAGCGCCACAAACCTCCACCAGCTGATTATACGTCACCGGAAGTGACGTAGTATACAAATTCCTATGGTAGGATTACTTTAGGACACCTGTTCTAAGGAACTCAGTCTGTCTGGGGTTCTAAGTCTAGTGCATGCACAATGTTGTATTGCGTTCTAACTTACAATAGAGTAGTACAGTTACTGTGCTGGCACTAAGCCCTTGTGCGCTAGTGAGGGTGGGCAATGCGGGGCTGAAGGCTGTCTCACTGGGACAGCGGGACAAACAGCTGAATTCGGGACAGTTCCGCACAAACCGGGACAGTAGGGAGGTAGGCTGTGTGTGTGTATATGTGAGCAAGAGTGTATGTTTGTTCCTGTGTGTGTATGAGCAAGAGAGTGAGTTTGTTCCTATGTGTGTGTGCAAGAGTATGAGTTTGCTCCTGTGTGTTTGTGTGTGAGAGAGCAAGAGTGTGAATTTGTTTGTGTACAAAGAGGTAACACACCAGCGCCAAAGAATGGCAACAATACCCTAAAGAACACTGAGTCAATGTGTAGATGAATAAAGGTATACATTTATTACTAAACTTTAAACATAACAGCACTGATAAAAATATAAAATAGTCTCAAATATTTTATAAAACAATAATCAATTTACCTCACTGTATGTGACGATAAAAGAATGTATAGGTTGGCCAACCTGAATAATAGATAATAAATAATAAATAATAAAATATATGTTTTATTAAAGGGATAGTAAACTCAAAAAATATTTAATTTTTTTTAAAAACAACATTAAGTATTATAAATATTTACAATAAGTACCTATTAAAGGTTTCCTATCCTTTTCTTGGTATTTCTAATACAAATTCCATATTTCGCCAAACCCAGTTTTTCCTCATTATGCATACCCTATAAAGATGTTCTACCTAGGTAGAAACATCATGGTGGCCCGCATGCGCACTTAACATAGTTTCTAAGTAACGCATGCGCATTTTGGTTCCCCTCAGTTTATTCTTCTGTGGCACGTCAAAAAGCAGGGCGGACATCTGGATTGTGATGTAGACATTGGTGGGCGTGGTTCACCAGAGCGCTCTCAGCGCTGAAGATTCACTGCTGGCTGAAGGTGATTGTTCTCACTTCTGTCAAAATAAGAAGTCCAATGTTTTGGAACATAAATTATCACAGCCTCCACGCTAGCCCAGCTTCCCCCAGCCCCACCGTCAGCTGTCAAACACCACAGAGATTCACGGAGCTAGCCGGCTCCCCTCAGCATTACTCTCAACCATCAAACCAACAAAAGTGACTCTGGACTTCATATAGAAAAAACTTTATTACAACAAAATGTTATTTATTTTTTTAAATGAAGTCCGGAGTCACTTTTGTGGGTTTGATGGTTGAGAGTAATGCTGAGGGGAGGCGGCTAGCTCCGTGAATCTCTGTGGTGTTTGACAGCTGACGGTAGGGCTGGGGGAAGCTGGGCTAGCATGGAGGCTGTGATAATTTATGTTCCAAAACATTGGACTTTTTATTTTGACAGAAGTGAGAACAATCACCTTCAGCCAGCAGTGAATCTTCAGCGCTGAGAGCGCTCTGGTGCGCCACGCCCACCAATGTCTAATAGTATATGTGGAGATACTGCTATAAGGAGGTGCAGTGCTATGGAGCGTGTAGAGTAATTGTATAATGTTTGATTTCGAGCACTGCAGGAAGTGACTGTACATGCAGCTGGTTGTTATTAAATAACACACATTATTTCAGTAACTGGGGTCCGAGGGGTCAATGGGATCACAGCCTGTCACTGGGGGGGTCAGGAGTCACATTGTGCAGCACAGATGTCAGGATCCCCATTAACCCTGTCATTGCTGTGGCTCAGGAGTAGCGGACAACATTTGACAATTTTACATGAATACACTGAGATTAGCCAGGAAATAAAAATGTCACCGTGAATCTCTGTGGTGTTTGACGGCTGACGGTGGGGCTGGGGGAAGCTGGGCTAGCGTGGAGGCTGTGATAATTTATGTTTCAAAACATTAGACTTCTTATTTTGATAGAAGTTAGAACATTCACCTTCAGCCAGCCTGGCTATGAATATTAAAATGTAATGGGCAGAACCGCATCCTTATTGGATGGGGCACGTAAATAATTTTACATAAACCCTGCCTATTTTTGTGGGAGGTCTTTAATGCTCATTTTACAGAAATTAAAAACTTAAATTAAACATATTTAGACGCTTCGTTTCAGTAAGAAAGTAGGTTGATTTAATAACATATATTTATATAATTATAATAATGAATTATTTTCTTAATATTTTACAAAGATTTCTAACCCTTTAAGGAAACATATATTTTATTATTTATTATTTATTATCTATTATTCAGGTTGGCCAACCTATACATTCTTTTATCGTCACATACAGTGAGGTAAATTGATTATTGTTTTATAAAATATTTGAGACTATTTTATATTTTTATCAGTGCTGTTATGTTTAAAGTTTAGTAATAAATTTATACCTTTATTCATCTACACATTGACTCAGTGTTCTTTAGGGTATTGTTGCCATTCTTTGGCGCTGGTGTGTTACCTCTTTGTACACTAAACTTTTCCTTTGGGACCTTTAGAGGAAGTCCTATCTTAACTCACTAGCTATACCCTCTTATTCCAGCGCAGTCTATCACCACCTTTTCTCTGAATTTGTTTGTGACCAAGTGTTGAGTTTGTTCCTATGTGTGTGTGTGTGCAAGAGTATGAGTTTGCTCCTGTGTGTTTGTGTGTGAGAGAGCAAGAGTGTGAATTTGTTTGTGACCAAGTGTTGAGTTTGTTCCTGTGTGTGTGTATAAGCAAGAGAGTGAGTTTGTTCCTATGTGTGTGTGTGCAAGAGTATGAGTTTGCTTCTGTGTGTGTGTGTGTGTGTGAGAGAGAGCAAGAGTGTGAATTTGTTTGTGACCAAGTGTTGAGTTTGTTCCTATGTGTGTGTATAAGCAAGAGAGTGAGTTTGTTCCTATGTGTGTGTGTGCAAGAGTATGAGTTTGCTCCTGTGTGTGTGTGTGTGTGAGAGAGCAAGAGTGTGAATTTGTTTGTGACCAAGTGTGAGTTTGTTCCTGTGTGTGTGTATAAGCAAGAGAGTGAGTTTGTTCCTATGTGTGTGTGTGAGCAAGAGTATGAGTTTGTTCCTGTGTGTGAGCAAAATTGTCACTTTGATCTAGGGTTGCCACCTCAGCCATGTTTTCCTGGACACGCATGGCTGTGACACACTGCAAGCGATGAGGTGCGAGGCGAAACAGCTGCTTCGCTCCGCGTCGCATCGCTTCTGAAGATCAAATATTTCATCTCTGAGCGCTTAGCTACGCGACCTGAAGCAGCAGAGTGCTCAGAGATAAAAAGGCAGGACACAATGAGCGTGCACAGCCGCATTCACACGCTGCACGCCGCTCTGCTTGCAGTGTGTCACAGGTTTTATGAGTTACGCATGCTGCAGGGTAAGCAGGGCCAGGGAGTAACATGTATTGTGCCTCTGGACATCACATGAAAGTGTTGATAAACAGCACAATACATGTTCCTCTCTTCACACCCTGCAGCATGTGTAATTCATAAGTGTCCAGGAAAAAATGGCCTAGGTGTCAGCCCTACCTTTGTTCCTGTTTGTGTATGTGTGTTTGTCTAAGAGTCACAGTTTGTTCCTGTGTGTGTGTGAGAGAGCAAGAGTATGAGTTTAGTCCTGTGTGTGCGTGTGAGCAAGAGTGTGAGTTTGTGAGCAAGAGTGTGAGTTTGTTCCTGTGTGTGTGAGAGAGCAAGAGTATGAGTTTAGTCCTGTGTGTGTGTGTGAGCAAGAGTGTGAGTTTGTAAACAAGAGTGTTTGTTCCTGTGTGTGTGTCCCGTTTGTGTATGTGTGTTTGTCTAAGAGTGACAGCTTGTTCCTGTGTGCGTGTAAAAGTGTGTTTGTTCCTGTGTGAGCAAGTGTGAGTTTGTGTGTGTGTCAGAAAGAATGTGTTTGTTTGTCTGTGTGTCAGAGTGTGAGTTTGTGTGAGTGTTAGAAAAAGTTATGTGTGTGTGTGTGTGTGTGTAAATAAAATGTTTTCTCATCATATTGGAGTCCCAAACATTTATTTTTGAGCTGGCTTCTAGATTTTCTAATCATATTTATCAAGACCTGCCTTATATCTAAGTATAAGCACTCACATAAGTCACTCTTTACACCAATGAGCTACCATGTTTAAAACTATATTCAGCTCATGCATGCAACAATCAACTGTGTCTGCTTCACACGTTGTCACTGATATTATTATGCTTAGGGCATTTTTTTTTTGCCCCTCCCTGGAAACATTTCTGCAGACGCCCATGGCTAGAGTATCAGGTTTTATGTTTGGCCAATAGCAGTGTGTGTTTGCTAAGCAGTAACTATGCAATGTGTTTCCTGATCCCAGATTAGCTGCTGCTGTCAGAAGCAGGAACCAGGAAGTAAAGGAGTTTACAGGTTACAAGAGACCGGAGAGCCCATTAGGATTACCTCTATGAAAGGTGTGTAGCAGAAACAGTGTGTATGCTTGTGTAATTGTGCCTTGTTGTTTTATATTATAAGTTATTATATCAGTTTTTATTGCAGACCTTTATTTGTTGAGATTAGATTGATATCAGGTCATATTAGGCTCTACAGAGATGCAGAATATTTCACTGCAGTTAATGCCCACAAATTATTGTGCTGTTAACTCTTTCTTCAGATAGATTTAAAATAACTTAATATAATGGGACATATAATTGTTGCTTTCTGTTTGTTCATTTTGGTGCTTAGATAGTAAAAGGCTGTGGCACACTGCAAGCGAAGCGTATCGATCCGCGTCGCATCGCTTATGAAGATCAAATATTTCATCTCTGAGCGCCTGATGCAGCAGAGTGCTCAGAGATGAAAAGGCAGGACACACTGAGCGCGCACAGCTGCATCTACACGCTGTGCACCGCTACGCTTGCAGTGTGTCACAGCCTTAACAGTATGAGTAAACTTACTTTTCTACAGCACTTTACAAAGGAACATTAAATGCTAGAGATGTGAAAACATTTTCTTTTGTGATTCAGTCAGAGCATAACTTTTTTTAAAAGTTTCCATGATATTCTGGGTAACACTTGCTACAATTGGAACTTTTTTGTATGTGTAATTCTACATGCTATATGAGTCATGAAAATGTCATTTGGCTTCCGGCCTTTGTTTATATCCAGCTTTACTTCGGAGCAGACATATTCTTAGCCTCTCCTTGTACAAGCACAGATTTTGCCAAACAGTTTTATATGCAGAATTCTACTCGTATACACATTTAATGCAATATGAAACACATTCCCAGTTTTAATGTATAAACGTACTCAAACACATAATAATAGAAGTACATTTTAACTTTTTTAAATTGTAATCATAGCACATTTCTGGCCTCTTCATACATATTATATGTTATGTACATGTATACTTTTTTTTATTCCTGGAATCATTCTTAGTTAGTATACCAGTCCAAGTTGCAATGATACAGTTCAATTTTCATATATCTCCCTTTAAAAAGTTCATAATCATCAGTTATCATAATATTCATAATCCGGACAGATAGCCCAGCATGCTAATGCACTGTGGCGGAGCTCTGTAGCAACCCAAGGGTTGCAGGTTTGATCCCTGGCGAGGTCCACTCAGCCTTTCATCCTTCCGAGGTCTGGGTGATTAGCCGCGCTTTACAAGTACCCAGTTCATACATACAATACATACATACATACATCAACAGCCTGATTAGCCCTCTCCTGACATAAACTACAAAAGTAAATCATTCTTAGATATATTGCAAAACAGATATACTTCTGATCTATGTATTCACACAATAAATACACATTTTCTGCAAAAGTTTAGTTTTGTCTCTGTTTAAGCATTAAGGGGAAGTGATTACATGCACTGATCTCAATCCTTTTACAAGTAGATGTTGCTGTGATTTTCTGGGCGCTTGTGCTTATAGTTGCTTATGCTAAACTTATTTTACTATGCAGCATTATGTGCTCAGTGTGAAGCCTCATGTCCCCTTTATGCGCGCAGCAGGCACTAATTTGAAACAATCATTTTTAGGTGTTAAAGCCCTAAAGGGACTTAAAACTTATAAACTTGTATGGTTTAGATAGAACAATCTCTTGGCTCAGGATTTTTAGAACAGGAACATTTGTTTAAAAAAACAAACAAACAAAAAGAAAACCACATCTCTTATGGCACACATGGTCCTATTTACAACATTAGCATTTTTATATTGTCTTCATTGATGTGAATCATTCTTCATTGACCATAAGGTTATTTACATTATAGGCTATGTAAATATTTTGTCATGCACTACATCTCCAGTTCTAACCCTTTGTTGGGCTGAGCAGTGTTTATCTTTCTACCTTTTCTCTGTTCTAAGTATGTCATATTTTTTTTCTCGTTACAGAAAATTCATATTTGAGAATGCCATCTGACATTTACTCAAAACGACCATCTGGTCTTTCTTTGGAAAATAATTGTCTTCGTGGCAGTAAGGACCTATCACAGCCTCGATGCCGACTTGCAATAACCTTACCTGGCTCTGACTGGCTGAATAATACTTTGAGTTCTCCTATTGAATCCCAATGGTCTCGTAGCACATCACTTGGACCTTCCAGCAACAAAACACCACCTAGTCTTGCAATGACTTCATCACTCTTTGCTCAAACTGACATGAAGCTGTCCTCTTCTTCACTACTGAATTCAAATCGTTCTTTGATCTCTAATGGTCTTTTGACCTCTGAATTATCTGAGACAACTCAACCTGCTCTAAACCGTAATCTTTCTTGCTTAGTTTCATCCTCTAGATTAACTTCCTCAGTACTAACCTCTGAAACCATGAACCCTTCCCTCAAAACCCAGAATTTAAACATTTCTAGTGCTGCTCACGCTACTGATGTTCCTCTGCTACCTTCACTTATAGCAACCTCTAATTGCTCAGTGACATCTGACCATCTTTTGATTTCTGATTTTTCTTTGGAGTCTGAAATGATGGTTCCCTTAAATTTCACAGCACCTTCTAATCCTAATACATCCATAGCCTCAAGATTCTTAGATACAAGCGTTAAATACAGCAAGTCTGATGTAACCGTACATGTAGATTCCATACTAGAGGGTATCGAGGAATTACCAAGAGAGTGTATGGAAGAAGAAAACGTGCCTTCAGAGGACAGTTTTACATCACATACTGTATGTAATAAGGAGGCAACGAACAGTGGAGTGGTAACTACATTTCCAAAGGTATGAAATAAATATTGTTTTGAGACCTAGTAATGTTGAGGATACCTTCTATGACTTTGATTGACTTTTTTCTTGTTCTTCTAGGTGATCTTGACAAATAAAACAACATTTGACCAAACCACAGTAGCTACAAGGGACCAGCCACAGTCTGAAGAGCAACAATCTGATGCACTGAGTAAACAGGAAGGTGTAATAAAGCTCCACCGAAAGAAGGTCAGACAATTCAACATAATGACAATTTTCATTTATTTATATATATATATATATACATTATTCAGATATTATACTTAATTACACATTCTCAGAACTTGAACAATATTTTTAATTTCCCAGCAGTCTTTATGTATACTTTATTAAAAATTGAGAAATTTGCATATGAAACTTTCTAGTTGAACAGATTAATTTATGAGCCTAATGAACAGATGACAAATATTCTTAAAATATGTACATCACCCACAGATGGCTCTGATATCTGCTGTTTGCTGTTCTCTGGTCAATGGACCCAAATTTTCAGACCCCTCAGACCTGACTCGTTCTGAGCTCAAGAGCCTTTGTGAAGAGATGGCAGAATTGGAACCAGAGTTTGTATTAAAGGTGAGGAATATGTGAATAATTACAAGCAGAATTACAACAAATTGCTTCCATGGTTGTGTACTAGAGTGGGAAGTATTTGTGTTGTGTGCATATTTTATATATATATATATATATATATATATATATATATATATATATATATATATATATATATATATATATATATATATATATATATATATATATATATATATATATATATATATATATATATATATATATATATATATATATATATATATATATATATATATATATATATATATATATATATATATATATATATATATATATATATATATATATATATATATATATATATACAAACCATGGAAGGGGACTGCTCTCTCAGACTGGACTGGGTACACATCCAATGACCCTGCAACATGCTCAACCCTGGGTGCTAATAGCACTCTCAGGAAGCAGTGCTGTCTCCAGAGTCACAGGCAGTTAACCACAGACAAGTCTGGGTGCAAGAACCATAGGGAATATTACAAAATAAATTAATACAACACACAGAGAAAGTCCAGCACTCGCTTACAAGCTCTCAGCTAAGATTAAAAACAAAACTGGAAGAGTTAGTTACCACATCTGGCCAAATGGGACAAGCCCAGGTACCACGTCAAGGTCTCTTCCAAAACCTGGGTCCCTAATACAGCCATACAAATACCAGCTCTCAATCAAACAAACTGGGAACAAGTCAAGGCTTCACAGACTTATGTAATCACCCTAGACATATTCAAAACACAGAAGGGGACTGGACTGAGAGTGCTATTAGCACCCAGGGCTGAGCATGTTGCAGGGTCATTGGATGTGTACCTAGTCCAGTACACAAAAAATTTTTTTACAGGGAAATTAAACCAAAAATGTTTCTTTCATGATTCAGACAGAGCATGTCATTTAAAAAAAATATATTAAAAAAATCCATTTTGTTTCTATGATCAGATTTTCTTCATTCTTTTGGTATATTTTGTTGGAGGAGGAGCAATGTGCTACTAGGAGCTAGCTGAGCACATTTGTTGAGGCTACCTTGGTATGCTTTACTACAAAGGATACCAAGAGAATGGAGTAAATTAGATAATATAAGTAAATTGGAAAGTTGTTTAAAACTGCATACTTTATCTGAATCATTAAAGTTTGATTTTGACTTTAAAGGGACATTACATTATATCATTCATATAAAATAGTAGAAACATGGTAAACGTTTTCTTTTTTGTTACAAGGGTTAAGTTAATGCTGTTTTTATTTTGAAACTAACACGTAGTACACAATTGGTTCATAGGAAAATGTACTACTGGACACACTCCTTAAGCATAAGAATATTTTTTTCAGCACAAGAACATATGTAATACATAACATAAGGCTAACAAGAACATATGTAATACATAAGGCTAACAAGAACATATGTAATACATAAGGCTAACAAGAACAGATGTAATACATAAGGCTAACAAGAACACATGTAATACATAAGGCTAACAAGAACATATGTAATACATAAGGCTAACAAGAACATATGTAATACATAAGGCTAACAAGAACATATGTAATACATAAGGCTAACAAGAACATATGTAATACATAAGGCTAACAAGAACATATGTAATACATAAGGCTAACAAGAACATATGTAATACATAACATAAGGCTAACAAGAACAGATGTAATACATAACATAAGGCTAACAAGACCATATGTAATGCATAAGGCTAACAAGACCATATGTAATGCATAAGGCTAACAAGAACATATGTAATACATAAGGCTAACAAGAACATATGTAATACATAACATAAGGCTAACAAGAACAGATGTAATACATAACATAAGGCTAACAAGACCATATGTAATGCATAAGGCTAACAAGAACAAGTTTATTTTTCTTTTATTGGGAAAATATGGCTCTTCATCAGTTACATCTGCATGTGACATTTGGACCCTATTGAGGTTTAATTACAGGCAGATTATGCAGGCACTGGGGACGAGAGGAGTATTTAATATCTTTTTGTAGGGCTCAGTCTCTGTCCTTTTCTCTGGTTTAGATCCGGTCAAGGACTATGTATGTAAGGTGCAGTTTTTTATTTTTAGGTGTTGTACAGAGTTTCACTGTTGCAGCTCTGCTATAGATTCTAATGCCGCCGGGACCGCTCAAATCAAGGAGGCGGTTCCCTTCAGAGATGGCAAGCAGTTTTTGCACGCCTTCCGGACTCACTTCCTGTGAGTTCCGGAATAGAGATGTTAGTTAAAGGGACACTGTACCCAAAATTTTTCTTTCGTGATTCAGATTGAGCATGAAATTTTAAGCAACTTTCTAATTTACTCCTATTATCAAATTTTCTTCATTCTATTGGTATCTTTATTTGAAATGCAAGAATGTAAGTTTGGATGCCGGCCCATTTTTGGTGAACAACCTGGGTTGTCCTTGCTGATTGGTGGATAAATTCATCCACTAATACAAAAAGTGCTGTCCAGAGTACTGAAACCAAAAAACCACTTAGATGCCTTCTTTTTCAAATAATGATAGCAAGAGAACAAAGAAAAATTGATAATAGGAGTAAATTAGAAAGTTGCTTAAAATTGCATGCTTTTTCTGAATTACAAAAGAAAAAATTTGGGTTCAGTGTCCCTTTAAGTTTGCGGCTCTGCTGGAATGAAAACCGGATCGTTTTTTAGGCTAGATTGCCTGCCACCAGCAGGACAGGTAGGCACCTCAGCAAAATAGCTGAGGTGTAGAGGCTGTCTGGGGTTGTAATTAGGACCGCTGCTCCATAGTTAATGTTACAGAAATAAAAATTTAAAGAGACAGTATCATTTTTTTTTTGGTGATAATATCCAGGTGAAATAAAAGCAGTTTTTATCTTTTATTGGTCAAAGATGGATCAAGAGGCCTTACAAGATGTTACATGTAGCCTGTGTTTTGACTCGCAGGTGGAACCAACAATCCCTTTTTGTTCTTCATGTTTTGAAAGAACATTGTGTCACAGGGATAGACTTTTTTATTCTGAGCCATCATTAGCTAAGGCGGATGCTGTTCAGGTGTATCCTGTACCGGATATGCTGCAGCTTTCTCCTCAAGCGTCCCAACTTTTTTTTGTCCACACATGCAGTGCCCTGCATTTCCTCTCACGCTCAGGTAGGAGTTTCTTTGCAAGATATTGCTGCCCAGGTATCCTCGGCGGTATCTGAGGCGCTGTAGGCTTTTCCCATGCTGCAGGGAAAGCGCAAGAGGAAATTTAAAGAATCATTGAGCAAGGTTTCTGATCCGGTTGTGGCTACTCATGGTGCTTCCTCTCAGAAGTCTGAGGAGGAAGACACTTTGGTAGTGTCTGAGGGTGAAATCTCAGATTCAGACAGTATAATTCCTTCTTCTGACGCTGAAGTTGTATCCTTCAGATTTAAGCTGAAACAACTCCGTCTGTTACTTAAGGAGGTTTTTGCTACATTGTATGACACCAATATGACTGTCGTAGTCAATCCCAAGAAATCTAGTAAACTGAACAAGTACTTTGATAGTCTCTCCTCGGTGGAGGTATTCCCTGTACCAGACCGTGCTACAGAGATTATTACACGGGGATGGGAGAGACCTGGAATTCCCTTTTCTCCATCCCCAATTTTCAAGAAAATGTTTCCAATAGCTGACTCTATTAAGGAGTCTTGGCAAACGGTCCCCAAGGTGGAAGGGACGATCTCCACTCTGGCTAAGAGAACCATTATTCCTAAAGAAGATAGCTGTTCCTTTTAAGGATCCTATGGATAAGAAGTTGGAGGCATTGCTAAAGAAGATGTATGTTCACCAGGGTCTGCAAAGGCAGCCTGCGGTGTGTATTGCCACTGTCACCAGCGCGGCGGCCTACTGGTTTGATGCGTTGTCTGATTCTATTCAGACAGATACTCCTCTTGAGAAGATCCAGGATAGGATTAAGGCTCTTAAGTTGGCCAATTCCTTTATCACGGATGCTTCCTTACAAGTCATTTAGTTGGGAGCAAAAATATCTGGTTTTGCTGATCTCATGGCGTCTCGGCAGAATGCCAAGCTCCTGAAGTACGGGTCAAGGGATCCATAGGCCGTCTTTATAGATGCTCTGTTGGTCCCTTGGAATTTCAGTCTAGCATACCTGTTTCCTCTGTTCGCTCTCCTTCCACGAGTCATTACTCGGATCAAGCAGGAGAGGGCATCGGTGATTCTCATAGCACCAGCGGAGCCTTGCAGGATCTGGTATGTAGATGTAGTGGAAATGTCATCTTTTCCACCTTGGAGACTACCTCTGAGGGAAGGACCTTCTACTTCAGGGTCTCTTCCTTCATCCAAATCTCACTTCTCTGAAGCTGACTGCTTGGAGGTTGAACGCTTAATTTTATCTAAACGCGGGTACTCAGACTTTCTCAATTCGCTCAAGCCTGGGTTCGGGATGTTCCAGATCCCTGGGCGGTGGACATCGTATCCCAGGGGTAAAAGCTAGAGTTCAAGAACTTTCCTTCCAGAGGCAGGTTCCTCCTCTCAAGATTATCTGTAGACCAGATAAAAAGAGAGGCGTTCTTACATTGTGTCCAAGATCTGTCCGCCCTGGGAGTAATAGTTCCAGTTCCAACACAGGAACAGGGTCTGGGATTCTACTCCAATCTGTTTGTGGTTCCCAAAAAAGAGGGGACCTTCAGGCCAATTTTAGATCTGAAATGTCTAAACCATTTTCTCAGAGTACCATCCTTCAAGATGGAAACTATACGTTCCATTCTTCCCTTGGTCCAAGAGGGTCAGTTCATGACAACCATAGACCTGAAGGATGCGTACCTTCATGTTCCCATACACAAGGATCATCAGAAGTTTCTGAAATTCGCTTTTCTAAACAAGCACTTTCAGTTTGTGGTTCTTCTATTCGGCCTTGCCACGGTTACCAGAATTTTCTCAAAGTTCCTGGGGGCTCTGTTAGCGGTAATCCGGTCTCAGGGCATTGCAGTGGCGCCCTATCTGGACGACATTCTGGTTCAGGCACCGTCTTTTCAACAAGCAAACTCTCATATGGAGATTTTGTCTTTTCTTCGTTCCCACGGATGGAAGGTGAATCTGGGGAAAAGTTCCTTGATTCCGGCTACAAGGGTAGTGTTCTTGGGGACCATAATAGATTCCCTATCTATGAAGATATTTCTGACAGAGGTCAGAAAGACCAAGATTTTCGACTCTTGCCTTGCCCTTCAGTCCTCTCCTCGGCCGTCAGTGGCTCAATGCATGGAGGTAATTGGTCTGATGGTAGCTTCCATGGACATCATCCAGTTTGCTTGGTTCCATTTAAGGGCTCTGCAGTTGTGCATGCTAAGACAATGGAACGGGGACTACACGGATCTGTCTCCCCGAATAGATCTGGATCAGACGACAAGAGATTCTCTTTCATGGTTGTTGTCTCAGGAACACCTCTTCCAGGGAACCTGCTTCCGCAGACCTACCTGGGTGAATGTAACCATGGATGCCAGCCTACTGGGCTGGGGAGCAGTCTGGGGCTCGTTGAAGGCTCAAGGTCTATGGACTCGGGAGGAGTCAGTTCTCCCCATAAAGATCCTATTGTTGAGAGCCATCTTCAATGCTCTAGTGCTTTAGCCCAATTTATCAGGTTCCAGTCGGACAACATAACCTCGGTGGCTTACATCAACCACCAGGGAGGAACTCGGAGTCCCTTGGCCATGTCAGAGGTGACCAGAATTATTCAGTGGGCGGAGACCCACAACTGCTGTCTATCTGCGATCCACATTCCAGGAGTGGACAATTGGGAAGGGGATTTTCTGAGCAGACCCTCAAATGGGGGAGGCCGGAGCTTAATCTCATGGCGTCTCGGCAGAATGCCAAGCTCCTGAAGTACGGGTCAAGGGATCCATAGGCCGTCTTTATAGATGCTCTGTTGGTCCCTTGGAATTTCAGTCTAGCATACCTGTTTCCTCTGTTCGCTCTCCTTCCACGAGTCATTACTCGGATCAAGCAGGAGAGGGCATCGGTGATTCTCATAGCACCAGCGGAGCCTTGCAGGATCTGGTATGTAGATGTAGTGGAAATGTCATCTTTTCCACCTTGGAGACTACCTCTGAGGGAAGGACCTTCTACTTCAGGGTCTCTTCCTTCATCCAAATCTCACTTCTCTGAAGCTGACTGCTTGGAGGTTGAACGCTTAATTTTATCTAAACGCGGGTACTCAGAATCGGTCATTGAGACCTTGATCCAGGCTCGTAAGCCTGTGACAAGAAAGATTTACCATAAAATATGGAGTAAATACCTGTATTAATGTGAATCCAGAGGCTACTCTTGGAGTAGAGTCAGGATTCCTAGGATTTTGTCTTTTCTCCAGGAGGGCCTGGAGAAGGGTTTGTCAGCAAGTACTCTGAAAGGTCAGATTTCTGCCTTGTTTGTTTTGTTGCATAAGTAGCTGACAGATGTGCCCAACGTACAATCCTTTTATCAGGCCTTGGTCAGAATCAGGCCTGTGTTTAAACCTGCTACTCCTCCCTGGAGTCTTAATCTTGTTTTTAAAGTTTTACAGCAGGCTCCGTTTGAGCCTATGCATTCCTTAGATATTAAGATGTTATCTTGGAAGGTTTTGTTTCTTGTTGCCATCTCTTCTGCTCAGAGAGTCTCTGAGCTTTCAGCGTTACAGTATGATTCCATTTACCTTAGCTTTCATTTTGGATAAGGTGGTTCTACGTACTAAGTTAGGTTTCCTTCCTAAAGTTGTTTTGGATAGGAACATTTATCAGGAAATTGTTGTTCCTTCCTTGTGTCCTACTCCTTCTCATAAGGAGCATTTGCTGCACAACCGAGATGTGGTGCGTGCTTTGAAATTCTACTTGCAGGCGACTAAGGACTTTTGTCAGTCTTCTGCTTTGTTTGTCTGTTTCTCTGGAAAACGCAAGGGTGAGAAAGCTATGGCTACTTCTCTTTCACTCTGGCTAAGGAGTATAATTCATTTGGCCTATGAGACTGCTGGACATTAGCCTCCTGAGAGAATTGTGGCTCATTCCACGAGGGCTGTTTCTTCTTCCTGGGCCTTCAAAAATGAAGCTTCTGTGGAACAGATTTGCAAGGCTGCAACTTGGTCCTCTCAGCATACTTTATCAAAATTTTTATAAATTTGATACTTTTGCCTCACCTTAGGGAGAAAGGTTTTTCAAGCAGTGATGCCTTCTGTTTAGGTTCCCTGTCTTGTCCCTCCCTTGTCATCTGTGTCCTCTAGCTTGGGTAATGATTCCCAACAGTAATTGATGATGATCCGTGGACTCACCGTGTCTTTAGGAAGAAAACAAAATTTATGCTTACCTGATTTATTTATTTATTTATTGACACAGTGAGGACACGGCCCGCCCTGTATTTTTCAGACAGTTTTTTGTTGTATAAACCTCAGGCAGCTCTGCACCTAGTGTTGCTTCCTTTCTCTCCTTTTCCATCAGTCAAATGACTGTGGTTTGTGGGAAGGGAAGTGATACGTAACAGC
This sequence comes from Bombina bombina, assembly GCF_027579735.1. Classification (NCBI taxonomy): domain Eukaryota; kingdom Metazoa; phylum Chordata; class Amphibia; order Anura; family Bombinatoridae; genus Bombina; species Bombina bombina. The sequence goes on from NC_069500.1 coordinate 497,947,222, forward strand.
TTTGCTTTGGTGCTCTTTGCCTCCTCCTGCTGGCCAGGAGGGATATTCCCAACAGTAATTGATGATGATCCGTGTCAAGAAATAAATTAATTTATCAGGTAAGCATAAATTTAGGGGTTTTTTTTCAGCACAAGAACAGATGTAATACATAAGGCTAACAAGAACATATGTAATACATAAGGCTAACAAGAACATATGTACTACATAGGTCTAACAAGAACATATGTAATACATAAGGCTAACAAGAACATATGTACTACATAGGTCTAACAAGAACATATGTAATACATAACAGAAGGCTAACAAGAACAGATGTAATACATAAGGCTAACAAGAACAGATGTAATACATAAGGCTAACAAGAACAGATGTAATACATAAGGCTAACAAGAACAGATGTAATACATAAGGCTAACAAGAACATATGTAATACATACGGCTAACAAGAACATATGTAATACATAAGGCTAACAAGAACATATGTAATACATAAGGCTAACAAGAACATATGTAATACATAAAGCTAAGAAGAACATATGTAATACATAAGGCTAACAAGAACATATGTAATACATAAGGCTAACAAGAACATATGTAATACATAAGGCTAGAAAGAACAGATGTAATACATAAGGCTAGAAAGAACAGATGTAATACATAAGGCTAACAAGAACAGATGTAATACATAAGGCTAACAAGAACATATGTAATACATAAAGCTAACAAGAACAGATGTAATACATAAGGCTAACAAGAACAGATGTAATACAGAAGGCTAACAAGAACATATGTAATACATAAGGCTAACAAGAACATATGTAATACATAAAGCTAAGAAGAACATATGTAATACATAAGGCTAACAAGAACATATGTAATACATAAGGCTAACAAGAACATATGTAATACATAAGGCTAACAAGAACAGATGTAATACATAAGGCTAACAAGAACAGATGTAATACATAAGGCTAACAAGAACATATGTAATACATAAGGCTAACAAGAACATATGTAATACATAACAGAAGGCTAACAAGAACACATGTAATACATAAGGCTAACAAGAACATATGTAATATAGAAGGCTAACAAGAACAGATTTAATACATAACATAAGGATAAAAAGAACATATTGTTATCTGTCTCCCCGAATAGATCTGGATCAGGCGACAAGAGATTCTCTTTCATGGTTGTTGTCTCAGGAACACCTCTCCCAGGGAACCTGCTTCCGCAGACCTACCTGGGTGAATGTAACCACGGATGCCAGCCTACTGGGCTGGGGAGCAGTCTGGGGCTCGTTGAAAGTTTAAGGTCTATGGACTCGGGAGGAGTCAGTTCTCCCCATAAAGATCCTAGAGTTGAGAGCCATCTTCAATGCTCTAGTGCTTTAGCCCGGTTTATCAGGTTCCAGTCGGACAACATAACCTCGGTGGCTTACATCAACCACCAGGGAGGAACTCAGAGTCCCTTGGCCATGTCAGAGGTGACCAGAATTATTTAGTGGGCGGAGACCTACAACTGCTGTCTATCTGCGATCCACATTCCAGGAGTGGACAATTGGGAAGTGGATTTTCTGAGCAGACCCTCAAATGGGGGAGGCCAGAGCTTAATCTCATGGCGTCTCGGCAGAATACCAAGCTCCTGAAGTACGGTTCAAGGTCAAGGGATCCATAGGCCGTCTTTATAGATGCTCTGTTGGTCCCTTGGAATTTCAGTCTAGCATACCTGTTTCCTCCGTTCGCTCTCCTTCTACGAGTCATTACTCGGATCAAGCAGGAGAGGGCATCAGTGATTCTCATAGCACCAGCGTGGCCTCGCAGGATCTGGTATGCAGATGTAGTGGAAATGTCATCTTTTCCACCTTGGAGACCCTCGTAAGCCTGTGACAAGAAAGATTACCATAAAATATGCCGTAAATACCTGTATTAATGTGAATCCAGAGGCTACTCTTGGAGTAGAGTCAGGATTCCTATGATTTTGTCTTTTCTCCAGGAAGGCCTGGATAAGGGTTTGTCAGCAAGTACTCTAAAAGGTCAGATTTCTGTCTTGTTTGTTTTGTTGCATAAGTGGCTGGCAGATATGCCAGACGTGCAAACCTTTTGTCAGGCCTTGTTTAGAATCGGGCCTGTGTTTAAACCTGCTACTCCTCCCTGGAGTCTTAATCTTGTTTTTAAAGTTTTACAGCAGGCTCCGTTTGAGCCTATGCATTCCTTAGATATTAAGATGTTATCTTGGAAGGTTTTGTTTCTTGTTGCCATCTCTTCTACTCAGAGAGTCTCTGAGCTTTCAGCATTACAGTATGATTCCCCTTAACTTATCTTTCATTCGGATAAGGTGGTTCTATGTACTAAGTTAGACATAAGGCTAACAAGAACATATGTAATACATAAGGCTAACAAGAACAGATGTAATACATAAGGCTAACAAGAACAGATGTAATACATAAGGCTAACAAGAACATATGTAATACATAACATAAGGCTAACAAGAGCATATGTAATACATAAGGCTAACAAGAACAGATGTAATACATAACATAAGGCTAACAAGAACAGATGTAATACATAAGGCTAACAAGAACAGATGTAATACATAAGGCTAACAAGAACATATGTAATACATTATAGAAGGCTGACAAGAACAGATGTAATACATAAGGCTAACAAGAACATATGTAATACATAAGGCTAACAAGAACATATGTAATACATAAGGCTAACAAGAACATATGTAATACATAAGGCTAACAAGAACACATGTAATACATAAGGCTAACAAGAACACATGTAATACATAAGGCTAACAAGAACAGATGTAATACATAAGGCTAACAAGAACACATGTAATACATAAGGCTAACAAGAACAGATGTAATACATAAGGCTAACAAGAACAGATGTAATACATAAGGCTAACAAGAACATATGTAATACATAAGGCTAACAAGAACATATGTAATACATAAGGCTAACAAGAACAGATGTAATACATAAGGCTAACAAGAACATATGTAATACATAAGGCTAACAAGAACAGATGTAATACATAAGGCTAACAAGAACATATGTAATGCATAAGGCTAACAAGAACAGATGTAATGCATAAGGCTAACAAGAACAGATGTAATACAGAAGGCTAACAAGAAGAGATGTAATACATAAGGCTAACAAAAAAATCTCACTGTGTCCCTTTAAGTTATGTTACTCTGTAAATGTTGTAAATGAAATATTTATTTATTTCAGATTTTGTACAGTCTATAAGTATAAATTAATTTTCTCCTTCTAGAAAGTAGCTGAGCACACCTGGTGAGCCAATGATAAGAGGAATATGTGCATATCTACCAAGCACCAGCTAGCTCTCAGTAGTGCATTGCTGCTCCTGAGCCTACCAGTGTATGCCTTTTAGCAAAGGATACCAAGAGAGCAGAGCAAGCATGATAATAGAAGAACATTTAAAAGTCTCTTAAAATTGCATGAAATATCTGAATCAAAGTTTAATTTTGATTTTCGTGCCCCTTTAATTAATTTTTTTCTATTTATTGCCAATAATTACCTTGCTTAAAGGGACAGTCTAGTCAAAATTATACTTTAATAATTCAGATAGGGCATGCACTTTTTAAAAAACTTTCCAGTTTACTTTTATCATCAAATTTCCTTTGTTCTCTTGGTATTCTTTGTTGAAACATAGGTAGGCTTAAAAGCTAATTTCTAAGCCCTTGAAGAACGCCTATTATCTCTGTGCTTTTTTGCCAGTTTTTCACAGCTATACAGCGCTAGTTCATGTGTGCCATATAGATGATAAGATGTGTGAAAATAGTGCGCAAAGTGCAAAGTATCAGACTCCTTACAGAAGTTAGATCCTTCAATCTAAAAGTGTACTAGAAAAAATTGGTGGGGATGTAAGGGCGCTCAAAGCTAAAGATACCTAATAGAAATATATTACATAAATATGTGATTGTACATAAATGTATGGCTCATAAATGTCTGATGTATAATAATAAAACATATATATGAACCCAAATGAGAGAAAAACAGTGTCATTTATTTATACATGAAATTATATAGCAACTATAGAGACGTCTCTAATATAAAAAACAGTTGTTGGGTTAAACAAATTTAAACATTTAAAAACATCAGTTGTAAAATAAAGCTTTTTGTTACAAAGTTTGCAGAAAATAGTGATACTTTATGTGATTTCACAGGATCACCAAGAGAGTGGAGTTAAATCCAAATAGAAGATTATATTTATGTATACGTACAATACTATTTTCTGTATTCTCTGTATGTTGAGATAGGTTAAATCAGCTTGATAAAGAGGTAGTTATATAGAATTACCAAAACCAACATAAAAGAGCACTTGAGATAGTCCATACATGAGAATGTTCATAAAATATGTCAAAGTCCGTTGTGACCAGCTGTGAGGAATATGATATTATGCCAAATGGGAATTTAGTGGTAAAGCCGTTGCAATATTATATATATATATTAGCATGTGACTTGTGTTAAGAATCCTCATATGAGATTACTTTTGGAATCGTACCTTAAGTTTATTCTCCTAAGACAGCAGGGTATCTTGTGCGTCCTGCAGTTGGATGTCCGTTGTTGGATTCCTCGTGTCTTTGGCGTCTTATGTCACACCCGGCACTCCAGGGGCTCGTCTTGCGCCTACCAATCGGCACTTCAAAGGCTCGTCTCGAGTCTGCTAATCGGCTCCGACCTCCAGGCCGATGTAAAACGGAATGTATTTTCAGAAAGATATTGCAGATTCCACTTTCTAGTGTATGCTTCTGCAATCGATGTTTCCTTATGTATGTGAACTTCACCTGCCCTTAGTGCTTGCGCACGCAGGTACTTTAGCCAAAAAAGAAGAGTTGTAGTAGATATATTAGCAACCCGGGTTGTTAGGAAATTCTGGTGTTAGACATTAACACTGATGTTGAAGGTACACAGTCCCACAATTCTACGCGTTTCGCTCTCTCCTAGAGCTTTATCTTGATACTGTGTACCTTCAACATCAGTGTTAATGTCTAACACCAGAATTTCCTAACAACCCGGGTTGCTAATATATTTACTACAACTCTTCTTTTTTGGCTAAAGTACCTGCGTGCGCAAGCACTAAGGGCAGGTGAAGTTCACATACATAAGGAAACATCGATTGCAGAAGCATACACTAGAAAGTGGAATCTGCAATATCTTTCTGAAAATACATTCCGATTTACATCGGCCTGGAGGTCGGAGCCGATTGGCAGACTCGAGACGAGCCTTTGAAGTGCCGATTGGTAGGCGCAAGACGAGCCCCTGGAGTGCCGGGTGTGACGTAAGACTCCAAAGACACGAGGAATCTAACAACGGACATCCAACTGCAGGACTCACAAGATACCCTGCTGTTTTAGGAGAATAAACTTAAGGTACGATTGCAAAAGTAATCTCATATGAGGATTCTTAACACAAGTCACATGCTAATATATATATATATATAATATTGCAACGGCTTTACCACTAAATTCCCATTTGGCATAATACCATATTCCTCACAGCTGGTCACAACGGACTTTGACATATTTTATGAACATTCTCATGTATGGACAATCTCAAGTGCTCTTTTATGTTGGTTTTGGTAATTCTATATAACTACCTCTTTATCAAGTTGATTTAGCTTTTTAACAAAGCTGATTTAACCTATCTCAACATACAGAGAATACAGAAAATAGTATTGTACGTATACATAAATATAATCTCTATTTGGATTTAACTCCACTCTCTTGGTGATCCTGTGAAATCACATAAAGTATCACTATTTTCTGCAAACTTTGTAACAAAAAGCTTTATTTTACAACTGATGTTTTTAAATGTTTAAATTTGTTTAACCCAACAATTGTTTTTTTAGATTAGAGACGTCTCTATAGTTGCTATATCATTTTATGTATAAATAAATGACACTGTTTTTTTCTCATTTGGGTTCATATATATGTTTTATTATGATATATCAGACATTTATGAGCCATACATTTATGTACAATCACATATTTATGTAATATATTTCTATTAGGTATCTTTAGCTTTGAGCGCCCTAACATCTCAACCAATGTTTTGCCATATAGATAACATTGAGCTCACTCCCATGGAGTTACTTAGGAGTCAGAACTGATTGGCTGTCAAAGTCTGTCAAAAGAACTGAAATAAGGGGGCAGTCTGCAGATGCTTAGATACAAGGTAATCACAAAGATAAAATGTGTATTAATATAACTGTGTTGGTTATGCAAAACTGGGGAATGGGTAATAAAGGGATTATCTTTTTAAACGAAAATTCTGGAGTGTACTGTCCCTTTAAGTAAAATAACTTTCATAACACTATTCAATTGTAATACAAAATTGGTTTTAAAAACCAAACATAAAGGGGGGCAGCATTCACTTTCTGCGCCAGAGCTGAGCATGGCGGGTGAGCCAATCAAATGTAGTATATGTATGTAGCCACTTATCACCAGTCATGTTCAGCTCTGTATCAGTAGTACTCTTTTGCATTAGAGAGTTTTTACTTTGAATACATAAAGCTTTATTTGTTTTAAAAAAGAAACTTTTATATTTGTCTTTATTTCTGTTTTTAATTTATTTTAATGGGATAGAAACCCCAAAATTTTCTTTTATGATTCAGCTAGAACATACAATTTTAAACAACTTTCCAATGTAATTCTATTATCAAATATTCTTCATTCTCTTGTTATCCATTGCTGAAGGGACAGCATTGCACTAAAGACAGGAAGCTGAAAATATCTATTTAGCCAATCACAAGAGACAAATGTGTGCAGGCACCAATTAGCAGCAGCTCCCACTAGTGTATGATATGTGCATATTCATTTTTTAACAAGCGATACTAAGAGAAAGAAGCACATTTGAAAATAGATGTGAATTTAAAAGTGTCTTAAAATTACATGCTCTATCTGAATCGCGCAAGTTTAATTTTGACTTTCCTATCCCTTTAATGAAAGTATATATCTGTATATACTTACTATTAAAGTGACATATTGAAATTTGCACAGGTGTATTTCAGTTCCGAATTAGAGCATTTTTGCAATTTGCTTTACTTTTGATAATGCAATCACTATTTCAGCAGCATTCACACTTATGCTATGTACACTGCGTACACCGACATTCTAACATCATGTCTGCTCAGAGAGACATTGGTGGTACATTTTGTGTCATTTTGAATCATATAAGCCACCACTGATAATCTGAGTAGTGTGGTGTTTTAATGCCAGTGCGGTGGGCACACACATCTTAAACAGTGATAACTTTTATAAGAAGTATATAATAAAATCAATTTTTTTATTTCTCCATAGTAGACATGATTAAGGGCTTTTGAGCTTGAAACATTGTCTCACTTCTGTTTCACTTCGACCCCTATGGAGAAATCAAGGATGTTATTTCCTGCTACTGGACTTTACAGTTTCCCTCTTTGTTCTACCACATATTGGGTGTTCATTAAATACTTTCTGATAGGTTTTTTACATTTTCTTACACAGGTCGCTCTCTACACCCGTCAAGAACTGAACATCCGGACCACAGCAAACTTCCTGTTGGCACTTTCTGCTCTATTGCCTGCTTGCCGCCCACACCTACGCAGATATTTCTGTGCCATTGTTCGGTTGCCAACTGACTGGATGGAAGTACCACGACTCTATCAGGTATTTTACTGAGTGGAATCATAAAAACTTCAGCCCACAATATACTCACAGCTTAATTATTATGGTATTATTGTTGAACAATACAATAAAATGATTAATGGGAAAATTATTCTAATGTCATTCGAAAAACTTGTAAAGGTAATTACAAGGTGTGGACCTGAAACTATAGAAAACAGCAGATACAATTAAACTGTATTTTCTTTTGAAAATGTGCCTACAATGCAAAATATGCTTTACCCCTTATACGTAATTTATATACTTCTTTTGTCTTCCAAATCCTTCATATGACTAGATTACGAGTTTTGCTGTACGAGCGGCTCGGTACTAATGTGCAAGTTATTTCCATCGCTCACCTCCCTATAGCGCTGCTATTACAGGTTTTCATAAACCCGGCGTTAGCAGGCAATATGTGAGCATTGAGCAGAATTGAACTCCATACCGCACTCAAATACCAGCGCTGCTTTGAGCTGGTTTTACATGCTCGTGCACGATTTCCCCATACACATCAATGGGGAGAGCCGGCAAAATAAAGCCTAACACCTGCAATAAAGGAGCGTAAAGCTCCGTAACGCTGCCCTATTGATTCCTATGGGGAAAGAAAATTTATGTTTACACCTAACACCCTAACATAAACCCTGAGTCTAAACACCCCTAATCTGCCACCTCCGACACCGCCGCCACCTACATTATACTTATTAACCCCTAATCTGCCGCCCCCAATGTCGCCACCTCCCACCTACACTTATTAACCCCTAATCTGCTGCCCCAATGTCGTCGCTACCTACCTACACTTATTAACCCCTAATCTTCCGCCCCCAACGTCGCCGCCACTATACTAAAGTTATTAACCCCTAAACCTAACCCTAAGTCTAACCCTAACACCCCTAAATTTAATATAATTAAAATAAATCTAATTAAAAATTCCTATCATTAACTTAATAATTCCTATTTAAAACTCAATACTTACCTGTAAAATAAGCCCTAAGCTAGCTACAATATAACCAATAGTTATATTGTATCTATCTTAGGTTTTATTTTTATTACACAGGTAAGTTTGTATTTATTTTAACTAGGTAGACTAGTTACTAAATAGTTATTAACTATTTACTAACTACCTAGTTAAAATAAATACAAATTTACCTGTAAAATAAAACCTAACCTGAGTTACACTAACACCTAACCTTACACTACAATTAAATAAATTACATTAATTAAATACAATTAACTAAATTACCAAAAAAAAACAAACACTAAATTACACAAAATAAAAAAGAAATTATCAAATATTTAAACTAATTACACCTAATCTGATAGCCATATCAAAATAAAAAAGCCCCCCCCCCCAATAAAAAACCCTAGTCTACAATAAACTACCAATGGCCCTTAAAAGGGCCTTTTGCGGAGCATTGCCCCAAAAAAATCAGCCCTTTTACCTGTAAAAAAAAAATACAAACAACCCCGCAACAGTAAAACCCACCCACCACCCACTCAACCAATCCCCAAATAAAATCCTATCTAAAAAAACCTAAGGTAACCATTGCTTTGAAAGGGGCATTTGGATGAACATTGCCCTTAAAAGGGCATTTAGCGCTTTTTCTGCCTAAACCCTAATCTAAAAATAAAACCCACCCAATAAACCCTTAAAAAAACACTAACCACCGAAGATCCACTTACAGTTTTTTGTTTTTTTTTAATTAAATTTTTTAATTGAGGATTTTCAAACAATACAGCAGATGTTAACAGTCACGAGTGTTGCAATATTAGTCATAAAAAAACATAAAGAATACATGAATACAATATATTGTAGATAGAGGATAACATAGTAAGTGACATGAGCTTCAGAATCCTCCATTTTATGATATTAGCTTATTGAGGTGACTACTGAGGCAACCACTTAAGGGACTCATGAACACGTGAGTAAATCATATATGGTAGTCCCTAGGAAGGTCCATTCTGGACCTTACGATGAAATGAAAATTCAAAATATATATAAAAGGGGAGGGGAATAATCAGCGGACAAAGAGCCGCTCTTAAATTTAAGGTGGGGGGGCGGAGCCAACCGCACCTAAACGGTGAGGAGGTTAAGGAGATGGAGAAGGGATCAATGATGTGGATATATGTAATATGAAACCTTAAGGCATGCATTGATATACAGGCGATGATTGGATTTACAATACTACACTTAGGCTCCTCCTTACATTAGTAGTGATATGTACAAGAGACATACATCAATTGAAATGTAATAACATGTAGATATAATAAAATCTTATCTAATTAATAAATCAGCATCACCTTGTAGGCAATTACTATAGGCTTAGTAGGATATAACTTTAACTGAGTACTTGGATTGCCATGAATAATAGGTGACTCCAATATGTGTAGTGAAATCCATGAATACTGATCTGGCTCAGTGGCATTATGAAGTGACGGACAATTATTTAATATTTTGTCTAGGATAGGTATATCAACAACATGTGACCATATCTATTGTGGGCACAAATATACAGGGAGTGCAGAATTATTAGGCAAATTAGTATTTTGACCACATCATCCTCTTTATGCATGTTGTCTTACTCCAAGCTGTATAGGCTCGAAAGCCTACTACCAATTAAGCATATTAGGTGATGTGCATCTCTGTAATGAGAAGGGGTGTGGTCTAATTACATCAACACCCTATATCAGGTGTGCATAATTATTAGGCAACTTCCTTTCCTTTGGCAAAATGGGTCAAAAGAAGGACTTGACAGGCTCAGAAAAGTCAAAAATAGTGAGATATCTTGCAGAGGGATGCAGCACTCTTAAAATTGCAAAGCTTCTGAAGCGTGATCATCGAACAATCAAGCGTTTCATTCAAAATAGTCAACAGGGTCGCAAGAAGCGTGTGGAAAAACCAAGGCGCAAAATAACTGCCCATGAACTGAGAAAAGTCAAGCGTGCAGCTGCCAAGATACCACTTGCCACCAGTTTGGCCATATTTCAGAGCTGCAACATCACTGGAGTGCCCAAAAGCACAAGGTGTGCAATACTCAGAGACATGGCCAAGGTAAGAAAGGCTGAAAGACGACCACCACTGAACAAGACACACAAGCTGAAACGTCAAGACTGGGTCAAGAAATATCTCAAGACTGATTTTTCTAAGGTTTTATGGACTGATGAAATGAGAGTGAGTCTTGATGGGCCAGATGGATGGGCCCGTGGCTGGATTGGTAAAGGGCAGAGAGCTCCAGTCCGACTCAGACGCCAGCACGGTGGAGGTGGAGTACTGGTTTGGGCTGGTATCATCAAAGATGAGCTTGTGGGGCCTTTTCGGGTTGAGGATGGAGTCAAGCTCAACTCCCAGTCCTACTGCCAGTTTCTGGAAGACACCTTCTTCAAGCAGTGGTACAGGAAGAAGTCTGCATCCTTCAAGAAAAACATGATTTTCATGCAGGACAATGCTCCATCACACGCGTCCAAGTACTCCACAGCGTGGCTGGCAAGAAAGGGTATAAAAGAAGAAAATCTAATGACATGGCCTCCTTGTTCACCTGATCTGAACCCCATTGAGAACCTGTGGTCCATCATCAAATGTGAGATTTACAAGGAGGGAAAACAGTACACCTCTCTGAGCAGTGTCTGGGAGGCTGTGGTTGCTGCTGCACGCAATGTTGATGGTGAACAGATCAAAACACTGACAGAATCCATGGATGGCAGGCTTTTGAGTGTCCTTGCAAAGAAAGGTGGCTATATTGGTCACTGATTTGTTTATGTTTTGTTTTTGAATGTCAGAAATGTATATTTGTGAATGTTGAGATGTTATATTGGTTTCACTGGTAAAAATAAATCATTGAAATGGGTATATATTTGTTTTTTGTTAAGTTGCCTAATAATTATGCACAGTAATAGTCACCTGCACACACAGATATCCCCCTAAAATAGCTATAACTAAAAACAAACTAAAAACTACTTCCAAAACTATTCAGCTTTGATATTAATGATTTTTTTGGGTTCATTGAGAACATGGTTGTTGTTCAATAATAAAATTAATCCTCAAAAATACAACTTGCCTAATAATTCTGCACTCCCTGTATTAGCGATTCATTATCCATCACACATAACCAATACCAAACCCATATGGCCATATGAAGATGAATAACTTGAATATATGCACAATGTCAAGATTAAAACCAAGGATAAATAGTCCCTCTTGTGCCCTAAGTATAAAATAGGAAAACAGTAGTATATGATTATAATGTTCAACAACTATCACATATCAACAGGCAACATGGTCAACAATATTTAATATGGATGGGTGATGGACCTAAATGCCATAATTTATGAGATACACTGCAATCTTCATCCTCAGACCTGTAGGTCTTCATCTAGGGAGCAGTGCAGATCAAAATAGGGCGGTATAGCAACGTAACTGACTGAGAACTGAATAATATTTAGATGTAGAAGTTCTAACTTTATTGACATGCAGCTGTTATGCGTTTTAGATAAGCTACTGAGAGATATATATATGCTGGTACTACAACACAATATTATCTCAAGGCATATAAGGGGTGTATAGGAGGTGTCTAGTGTAAATATATATTTATAAAAGTCAAATCCTGCTGTGTAACTGTAAAGTGGCCCATATCACCTTGGGATTGCGCTTTGTCCTTTGCGGTCAGAGGATAGGATTTGATTCCGTAGCTACTGCACCTAGCCTAGGGTTTATTTGGTAAATAAGAAGCTAGAGGGAGAAATACTAAAACATCAGTATTGTTTCCCCCTTTATACAAATGGGGTCTTAGACTCTAAGAGGCATAGGCATAAACAACTGCAATAGGGGTTATAGACATTAATTGCAAAGGAAAAAAGACAGTACTCAGCCGAAAATCTAAGCACAACAGTCTTCATAGAGGACTGCACCTCTGTGGAGAAAGAGATGAGTGAGGCTCAACTGCAACATGTGGAAGTGTCCCCAGTTATGAAGAGCAATGGTCAACCAACACCAATTTTCTGGCTCCAGCGGGTCTGCGATTGGTATCCTATCCCAAGCTGTTTCGGACCGCTAATGATCTCTGGATAGGAGCTGAGACACGTAGTGAGGAGATGCTCTCGATAAGTCAGTATGTATTGCAACAAGCGTCGTGTCCCCTGGAGTGGCTGGATGCTTATGGGGATCAGGCGCTTTGGGTCGTGGGGTGACAACTCTGGCGTTTGTAGTCTGCGCTCAAGGAGGGTATGCTTTCGGTTTGGGACCAGCAGTGACAGAATGCCCTTCAGTAAGTGAGAATGTGCACCAGGATGCGGCGCTGCATAGATCAAGCAAGGCGCGCAGGTTGTTTTCCCTGCGCGAGCCACCGGGAAGGCTAAAGATGAGCAATGTTCCTCGCACGACACAGGGTACTGCTTGGAGCTAGGAGGCTGTCGCACCCCCTCACTCGGTAAGGACCAGTCAGGTACTATGGGGATAAGCGTGGTAGCTGTAATGTGGTCGCCAAGGAGCAGATCACGGCAGGATAATGGTATATCTTCTGTGTCTGTATCGCAAACACTCGGTAGATGGGGCTGGGGAAGCGTAAGTGGAGCCTCCCAATTCAATTCCGCCCGTGTGTCATCAAGTTCCTTGTAAATTAGAGTCCCACTGTCCGTTCCCTTCAGTGTCGATTTTAGCGTGTCTGAAAAGTCTATAAAGCAGTCTGTCATCTGTCGGTCCAGGCCCTGCAGCAAAGAACACAGTAGTTCACGATCCAACTCCATTTTGTGAGGAGCCCAAGATTCCGTTAGGAGACCATGTCAGGGAAAGTAGGCCCAGATATCCTCCACCAGTAGAGAGCCGTTAATCACCCAATTAGCCACAGGAACTGGCTCAGGCAAGCTGTCCTTTAGGGTAAGGGCTAAATGGTAGATATCCCCATAGAAGATCAGATCTGTCTTTGATGAAAATAAAGATTATTTTTAGTTTGGGCCTAGGAGCTCGATAATTGCACGTCTGGTTATCTCGGCTGTTGGCTCCGCCCCCCCCACTTACAGTTTTTGAAGACCGGACATCCATTTTCAACGAAGTGGCAGAAGTCCTCAGCAAAGCCGGCAGAAGTCCTCATCCAAGCGGGCCGAAGTCTTCATCCAAGCCGGCAGAAGTCTTCATCCATACGGCATCTTCTATCTTCATCGCCCGCTTGGATGAAGACTTCTGCCGTCTTCGCTGAGGACTTCGGCCCGCTTGGATGAAGACTTCTGCCGTCTTCGCTGAGGACTTCTGCCGCTTCGTTGAAGATGAATGTCCGGTCTTCAAAAACTGTAAGTGGATCTTCGGGGTAAGTGTTAGGTTTTTTTAAGGGTGGGTTTTATTTTTAGATTAGGGTTTGGGCAGAAAAAGATCTAAATTCCCTTTTAAGGGCAATGCCTATGCAAATGCTCTTTTCAGGGCAATGTTTAGCTTAGGTTTTTTTAGATAGGATTTTATTTGGGGGCTTTTACTGCTGGGGGGTGTTTGTATTTTTTTTTGCAGGTAAAAGAGCTGATTTCTTTAGGGTTAATGGATACTTTTCCCTAATGATCCACCATAACTGGCACACAGCATCCCATAAAATGGCCTTATATTGCCAATCATAAAATTGTCATTTTTCAGTAAATTTTTAACAATAATACAAAGTTCTTTTTTAGCGCACTTATGTTTCGAATCTTGAACTTAGGCCACATACGTTAGTAAAAATGGCTATTTTCTTTTTTTTTTTTTTTTTTTTATCAGTGTGTGTGTGTGTAAATCTTTTCCTTTTTTCTCTGAAACAGGATTGCATTGCTATTATGTGATCCAGTGAAAGGCTTTCTTCTAATGTAAAAGTGACTGTAGCATTTCCCTATACAGATACAGCGTCCGGATATCTACAGTATACACTACAGATCTTTAGCCCCTCTCATGGTAGTGAGAAAAAGCACAATAAGCTGAGATTAATTACAGGTTTATCAGGCAAAATACGTAATGAATGTGCACAGTAATTGTTTTTATAACTGATGCTAATTGAACATTGTATGGGAGATGCACATTCCTGTTAAATATCTCTATAACTAATTTACCATTTTGTGAAATAGATATAAATTATATATGAGGGACATTGCTATTCAGTTAAGTTCTGGATGAAAGCATATATTGTTTTGTCACCTTTTTAAGTGCCTATTTCCTCGGCAGACTAACTTGCTGTTGTTTCTATTGCATTGGGACACAAAAATAACAGTTGCTGAATCTCCCTATTAAACATCAATCTATTGAGATATCCATGTTAATGTTGGTTTTAAGTAACTTTTTTCCCTGTGCAGAGCCTGACATCTGAAAATGAAAAGCTGACACCATTACCATCCAGCCTGCGTCGGGCTTTGACCTGCAAGTTTCTAGAGTTCACGGAGTATCAGCTTGCGAAATACAACACGAGAAGACAACGTGGGAAATATGCTCCTGTAAACCAAAAAAACAAGAAACGCAGAGTGAGTCAACTGTTAATTTCAATATACATTTTTTTCTTTGTCCTTAAGATTTGCAATTACCCCAGTAATGTTGCCACAAATTTTTTGTTTATTCTTTGACTTATTTTGTCCCTTTCTTTGCACTTGTGTCTATTGTATAGGCTCCCCGCATTGTGAAAATCGGTAAGGATTTGAGAGTTGTTGGAAATTCACTGAAACGTCTTCAGATGGAAGTAAGTACTCCGTAATAAATTTATATCTCAAATTGCAGTTACTGGTGGTTAATATTAAGTTATTGTTACATTATTAAAGTCTTCTTTCTAAAGTCTCTCTTCTCTCCAGTTTGATTCTCCAGGTACTTCGTCCTCTCACAAGAAGCCAAACGATAAATTCTCTCTGAAAAATTTAATCCAGAGGTTGCATATCTCCAAACCTGCCAAGCATGTCATGTGCCTTCTAGGTTGCAGGTGATTTTTCATCTAAGTGTCCTTGTCTACTTATACACAGGGTCTAAAAAGGAGAGATAAATTAAAAGGACTCTGAACTCAACAAATGTTATATAACTGGATGAAATGGTAATGTTTAGGCATGTTAAGCTTCTTGTTTGCTAAAAATATACAGTCAAAGCTTTTGAAGCTAACAGAAAGTACATGTATGTACACAGGTAATCCATGGAATAGAAGATC